>NW_027508858.1:307500-317500 GCF_051911475.1 Siphateles boraxobius | reverse complement strand
TTTGCACTGCTCACCACCACTGCCACCCTGCACACACGCACACACACGCACACACACACACACACACACACACGCACACACAGGCACGCACGCACGCACGCACGCACGCATGTCTGTCTTGTTTTCCAGCACAAATATATAAACATTCTTAAATCAAGATACATTTACTGGAGAAGAAGCAAAATGACTGAAGATATTAAGTCTTGTTTAATGACAAATTCATCAAAATTAAGTGAAATATCTTCCAATGGAGCCAGAAAACTCTTAACTCAAAACAGGATACTTTTTCTGACTTCATTGACAGATATTTCAACAAACAAAGAAACAAGACGATCTTCATCATCGGTTAGGATGCTAATGATGCTAATGAAGTGAGTGAGGGGCTTTACGCACCTTTTGCCTTTGAGTTCTGGCAGTCGTCCCGCTACGATGGCGGCCAAACCCAAAGCTCCTTCAGTGTCGACGGCCGAGCGCTCGAACTCCTGAAACCTCAGCATGGCCACCAGCGCGTCCGGCTCCCTTCGAGAGAGAGTGCACTGGATTAACTGCTGTATGTGTTTAATGCACTGCAAAAACGCTTTTCTTACTTAGTATTTTTGTCTTGTTTACAGTCCAAATGTCTAAAAATTCTTAATTCAAGATGCATTAACTTTAGTAGTAAAATGCCATAAGATATTAAGCCTTGTTTTCTGGGGAAATAAATAAAAATTTAGTGAGTTTTTGCTTAAAACAAGCAAAATTATCTGTCAAAGGGGTAAAAAAATAATCTTAATTCAAACAGAAACAGATTTATTTTTCTCACCCCACTGGAAGTTTGGAAAAACATCATCTTCGTGTAAACTTTAAAAAACCTTCTATTAATATCAAACTCAGACACCAACACAGTGTTGGCCCAGATCCGGCCCACATCCGGGCTCTCATTTATAAACCAGAGTGTGGGACTCTTACTAGAAAAGCGTATGTGCGCCGAAAGCCAAAAATGGCTTAATATCCAGACTTATAAACGCCAGAACCTGCAACATTCCCTTCATAACCCCAGTCTGAGGAAGAGTGTGTTCATGCGTCTCCTCCCCGAAATAACCATATATGAGTTACAACGCCTCTTTCACTGTGCACACCCTCATCTGCATATCATTTGCATATGATTATTCATCCACATGATCCATGTTTAACGGTACGAGACATCAGGAGAATATGAGATACGGATGTGCGTCACATTACGTTTCTAATATTCATTTAGTAGCCGATCCTTGCCTCGGTTTTGTATAAATAAATCAAATAGTATAAAATACATTTCAGAGAAAGTTGGCCAAAATAGCATTTTTGATTGCTTTATATTAATGGAAACTGATAGGCCTTATTGTGCATTATTGATCATTACTTGCGTGTAAATATTCCCTCAGACGCGAGTTCTGCTGTTATCATGAGCGAATCAAACATTACAAACAGCAGCGCATACACTACTAATATTTCTATTTATTAGAATATAAATAATGTTGTAACTTCTCAGTAATTTGATGTAATTTAACTCCATTAATGAGAATGTCAGATTTAATCTGTGTGTATCAGTTGTAAAACATAGTTTAAATCATAATTTGATGTATTTAAACTGTTAATGTGAATGCACTGTGCTATGATTAGGGGCCGGTTGCATAAACCTCTAAGACTAGTCTTACAAGTTAGACATCAATTTATTTTCTTTAATACTGTTCATAGCTTTTTAAAATCAGTTACAGAAAAACATAGATTAGCCTAATTTGATACCAAAAACCAAGACTGACTGCTAGTAGGTCATACTGGAACTTAAGACACCGTCTAACATAATGGCTATGTTTATGCAACCAGCCTTAGGACTCATAATAAAGATTTAAAGTGCTTGTCCTTCATCAGTTCCTCAGATCTCCATCGGTGTCGTTAAACGTCTCCAGAATGTTCGTACGCAGGATCGGAGTTTGCGTGCAGGTGCGCACATTTCCTCGTCAAGTTTGTTTTTATAAATCAGAACGGCTCGGTCAGATTAAGAGTTTCCACATACCTGACAGAAATGACTTTATCCACCAGTTTCTTGGCCAGCTGAAAGGTGTGTGTTCCCAGAGAGCGATCCACCAAATCTGTGTGAGCAGCGAACGATCAGAACAGAAGCAGACAGCAGAAGCGTTTGCGTGAGAAAGACGTTACCTCGGTACAGTTTCTTGTTGGCGTTGCACTGGAGATCTTTGATGGGGGAATCAGTTTTGAGCGACTGCAGGAGAAGTGGAAACTCCTCTGGTTCAACACCCTGTTAGAAACACAAGATCCACGAGACACGTCATGCAAACTCACCATTATATTCAAAACCTAGACAGCAACCCAGATCCGGCCCACATCTGGAACATGAGGAGTCAACACGGCCGACACTGTGTTGCTGTCTGGGAATTGACAACTCTTTGTTTTTTATGGAATATTGCAGTGCTCATAATGAATAAGAATAAGTTCCTCTTGCAGCATCACTTCTCTGATGATGTGGGCGGGGCTATAACCTGTCACTCACATGAGATCAGCCAATAGCAAACCACACCCATCCAATCAATTCCCTACAGACACAGTCAAGCCCCGCCCACATGTGTTCTTGTTCCTGAAGCGTTTCACTCGATATACGACACAATAGAGGAGAAAGAGTGTAACTTCCTTTTCATGATGACTTTCATGTTTATAATCGTGCACTTTAAAAGCAAAATACTAAAATAATTAAAATAATAGTGCTGGGCAACGATTCATCGCATCCAAAATAAAAGTTTGTGTTTACAAAATATATATGTGTAGTGTGTGTTATTTTGAAATTATTTTCTATATATACACACAGATGAATGTATATATTTAAGAAATATTTGTATGTATATATATATTTATATATAATTTATATTTATATAAATTAGGGCTGTGAAAAGATTAATCACGATTAATTGCATCCAAAATAAAAGTTTGTGTTTACATAATATATGTGTGTGCACTGTGTATAATTATTTTATAATTGGTTAGAAAAATAATCTTAATTCAAACAGAAAGAATTCTTTTTCTCACCGCATTGGCAGATAATTTAGCTTATTTTAAGCAAAAACATACTCAATTTTATTTATTTCCCCAGAAAACAAGACCTATTATCTTATCTTAAATCCTACTTTAGTAAATGCATCTTGATTTAAGAAATGTTTGATATTTGGACTGGAAACAAGACAAAAATACTGAGTAAGAAGGGCATTTTTTGCAGAGTGTGCATGAGTTAATTTCAGCTTTAACCCAGTGCAGCGTGACACTGGAGCTGAAGGCAGTGTTTCCGTCAGATGAGACTCACTATGACAGCGATGAGAGGGTTCAGGTGTTTGATGGCGAGTGCGGCTCCGGCCAGGACGGCACAGCTTCCACCGGTGGGCACGATCACGGCGTCCAGCGCGGGCATCTGCTCATAGATCTCCAGACCCACGGTGCCCAGGCCTGCCAGATACACCGGGCTCTCGTCCCTGTGGTACAGACATCACACCTGTGCTGATACACACGTCACACCTGTGCTGATACAAACGCCACACCTGTGCTGATACACACGTCACACCTGTTCTGATACACACGTCACACCTGTTCTGATACACACGTCACACCTGTGCTGATACACACGTCACACCTGTGCTGATACACACGCCACACCTGTGCTGATACACACGTCACACCTGTGCTGATACACACATCACACCTGTGCTGATACACACGTCACACCTGTGCTGATACACACGTCACACCTGTGCTGATACACACGCCACACCTGTGCTGATACACACGCCACACCTGTGCTGATACACACGTCACACCTGTGCTGATACACACGTCACACCTGTGCTGATACACACGTCACACCTGTGCTGATACACACGTCACACCTGTGCTGATACACACGTCACACCTGTGCTGATACACACGCCACACCTGTGCTGATACACACGTCACACCTGTGCTGATACACACGTCACACCTGTGCTGATACACACGTCACACCTGTTCTGATACACACGTCACACCTGTTCTGATACACACGTCACACCTGTGCTGATACACACGTCACACCTGTGCTGATACACACGCCACACCTGTGCTGATACACACGTCACACCTGTGCTGATACACACGTCACACCTGTGCTGATACACACGTCACACCTGTTCTGATACACACGTCACACCTCTGCTGATACACACGTCACACCTGTGCTGATACACACGTCACACCTGTGCTGATACACACGCCACACCTGTGCTGATACACACGTCACACCTGTTCTGATACACACGTCACACCTCTGCTGATACACACGTCACACCTGTGCTGATACACAGTCACACCTGTGCTAATACACACATCACACCTGTGCTGATACACACGTCACACCTGTGCTGATACA
Source organism: Siphateles boraxobius (assembly GCF_051911475.1). Taxonomy (NCBI): domain Eukaryota; kingdom Metazoa; phylum Chordata; class Actinopteri; order Cypriniformes; family Leuciscidae; genus Siphateles; species Siphateles boraxobius. Next base: position 313,074 of record NW_027508858.1, on the reverse strand, counting down.
AACGCCACACCTGTGCTGATACACACGCCACACCTGTGCTGATACACACGTCACACCTGTGCTGATACACACGTCACACCTGTGCTGATACACACGTCACACCTGTGCTGATACACACGCCACACCTGTGCTGATACACACGTCACGGTATCAGCACACCTGTGCTGATACACACGTCACACCTGTGCTGATACACACGTCACACCTGTGCTGATACACACGCCACACCTGTGCTGATACACACGTCACACCTGTGCTGATACACACGCCACACCTGTGCTGATACACACGCCACACCTGTGCTGATACACACGCCACACCTGTGCTGATACACACGTCACACCTGTGCTGATACACACATCACACCTGTGCTGATACACACGTCACACCTGTGCTGATACACATGTCACGGTATCAGCACACCTGTGCTGATACACACGTCACACCTGTGCTGATACACACGTCACACCTGTGCTGATACACACGTCACACCTGTGCTGATACACACGTCACACCTGCGCTGATACACACATCACACCTGTGCTGATACACACGTCACACCTGTGCTGATACACGTCACACCTGTGCGGATACACACGTCACACCTGTGCTAATACAACCGTCACACCTGTGCTGATACACACGTCACACTAGTGCTGATACACACGTCACACCTGTGCTGATTCACACGTCACACCTGTGCTGATACACACGTCACACCTGTGCTGATACAACCGTCACACCTGTGCTGATACACACGTCACACCTGTGCTGATACACACGTCACACCTGTGCTGATACACACGCCACACCTGTGCTGATACACACATCACACCTGTGCTGATACACACGTCACACCTGTGCTGATACACACGTCACACCTGTGCTGATACACACGCCACACCTGTGCTGATACACACGTCACACCTGTGCTGATACACACGTCACACCTGTGCTGATACACACGTCACACCTGTGCTGATACACACGTCACACCTGTGCTGATACACACTTCACACCTGTGCTGATACACACGCCACACCTGTGCTGATACACACGCCACACCTGTGCTGATACACACGTCACACCTGTGCTGATACACACTTCACACCTGTGCTGATACACACGCCACACCTGTGCTGATACACACGTCACACCTGTGCTGATACACACGCCACACCTGTGCTGATACACACGTCACACCTGTGCTGATACACACGTCACACCTGTGCTGATACACACGCCACACCTGTGCTGATACACACGTCACACATGAGCTGATACACACGTCACACCTGTGCTGATACACACGTCACACCTGCGCTGATACACACGTCACACCTGTGCTGATACACACGTCACACCTGCGCTAATACACACGTCACACCTGCGCTGATACACACGTCACGGTATCAGCACACCTGTGCTGATACACACGTCACACCTGCACTGATACACACGTCACACCTGCGCTGATACACACGTCACACCTGCGCTGATACACACGTCACACCTGCGCTGATACACACGCCACACCTGCGCTGATACACACGTCACACCTGCGCTGATACACACGTCACACCTGTGCTGATACACACGCCACACCTGTGCTGATACACACCTCACACCTGTGCTGATACACACGCCACACCTGTGCTGATACACACATCACACCTGTCCTGATACACACGTCACACCTGTGCTGATACACACGTCACACCTGTGCTGATACACACGTCACACCTGTGCTGATACACACGTCACACCTGTGCTGATCACACCTGTGCTGATACACACGCCACACCTGTGCTGATACACACGCCACACCTGCGCTGATCACACCTGTGCTGATACACACGTCACACCTGTGCTGATACACACGCCACACCTGTGCTGATACACATGCCACACCTGTGCTGATACACACATCACACCTGTGCTGATACACACGCCACGCCTGTGCTGATACACACATCACACCTGTCCTGATACACACGCCACACCTGTGCTAATACACACGTCACACCTGTGCTGATACACACGTCACACCTGTGCTGATACACACGCCACACCTGCGCTGATACACACGCCACACCTGCGCTGATACACACGTCACACCTGCGCTGATACACACGTCACACCTGCGCTGATACACACGTCACACCTGCGCCTGCGCTGATACACACGTCACACCTGCGCTGATACACACGTCACACCTGCGCTGATACACACGCCACACCTGCGCTGATACACACGTCACACCGGCGCTGATACACACGCCACACCTGCGCTGATACACACGTCACACCGGCGCTGATACACACGTCACACCTGTGCTGATACACACGCCACACCTGTACTGGTACACACGTCACACCTGCGCTGATACACACGTCACACCTGCGCTGATACACACGTCACACCTGTGCTGATACACACGCCACACCTGTACTGGTACACACGTCACACCTGTGCTGATACACACGTCACACCTGTGCTGATACACACGTCACACCTGTGCTGATACACACGCCACACCTGTGCTGATACACACCTCACACCTGTGCTGATACAACCGTGACACCTGCGCTGATACACACGTCACACCTGCGCTAATACACACGTCACACCTGTGCTGATACACACGCCACACCTGTGCTGATACACACGCCACACCTGTGCTGATACACACGTCACACCTGTACTGGTACACACATCACACCTGTGCTGATACACAAGTTACACCTGTGCCGATACACACGCCACACCTGTACTGGTACACACGCCACACCTGCGCTGATCACACCTGTGCTGATACACACGCCACACCTGTGCTGATACACACGCCACACCTGCGCTGATCACACCTGTGCTGATACACACGCCACACCTGTGCTGATACACACGTCACACCTGTGCTGATACACACGCCACACCTGTGCTGATACACACCTGTGCTGATACACACGTCACACCTGTGCTGATACACACGTCACACCTGTACTGATACACACGCCACACCTGTGCTGATACACACGTCACACCTGCGCTGATACACACCTGTGCTGATACACACGTCACACCTGTGCTGATACACACGCCACACCTGTGCTGATACACACGCCACACCTGTGCTGATACACACGCCACACCTGCGCTGATCACACCTGTGCTGATACACACGCCACACCTGTGCTGATACACACGTCACACCTGTGCTGATACACACGCCACACCTGCGCTGATCACACCTGTGCTGATACACACGTCACACCTGTGCTGATACACACGTCACAACTGTGCTGATACACACGCCACACCTGTGCTGATACACACGTCACACCTGCGCTGATACACACGTCACACCTGTGCTGATACACACGCCACACCTGCGCTGATATACAAGTCACGCCTGTGCTGATACACACGTCACACCTGTGCTGATACACACGTCACACCTGTGCTGATACACACGTCATACCTGTGCTGATACACACGCCACACCTGTGCTGATACACACGCAACACCTGTGCTGATACACAAATCTCTTGTAAATCTCTTTTAATACTTTCTTATTACCAAATATTGGATTTAATCTACTTGTTTTCATTCTGTTAACAAAGGTTTTGTGTTTCTTTTTGGATCTGATTGATCGTAGGCCTCAATGATCTGAGCTCAAGCTCAAATAAATGGAGCTCAGATCAATCAGATCCAAAAGGAAATACAAAACCTGTGCTAACAGAAAGAAAACAAGTTGCCAAAAAGATTGAATCCAATATTTGCTGTTAATATAGCAAAATAAGAGATTTACAAGTATTTTTTGATCTGGAAAACTAAATAAATCTAAACAGCAACATAGTGTCGGCCCAGATCTGGCTCACATCTGGAACATGAGGATTCAACGCGTACCGGATGTGGGCCGGATCTGAGCCGACACTATGTTGCTGTCTGGGTTCATTTAATGTGCAAGGTCAAAAAGCTTGTAAATCTCTCATTTTGTACAGATACCGGATGTGGGCCGGATCTGAGCCGACACTATGTTGTCTGGAAAGGGTTTTAACGTCAGACTCACTCCTCTAGACACAGGTATCCGTTCTCTCTGGCCAGGTGTCTGGCGTGGTTGCTGGAGTCTCGAGCCGTGCTGCCGTACGAGATGACCATGGCACCGTAGTCTCGGTACATACGCAGGCGGGGAGGAGAACTGTAGGCCGGCATGATGACGAACACGGGAATCCTCAACTCCGCTGCGTGATGCGCCACTGCCATGGAGAAGTTACAGTCCGTGGCCACGATCACACCCTTCCTCTGCTGCTCCTGCACACCGTACCGTACCGTAACACATGACATTTCATCTGATGATAGTACAAAAATTAAATACCCAGACAGCAACATCATCATACGCCAGGCCCTATCATACGCCAGGCGCGACGCGAGTGTGTTTTGCTAGTTTCAGCCCGACGCAATTTTAATTTTCACGTCCTGCGCCACGTTGTTTAAATAGCAAATGCATTTGCACCCATTTGTGCGTTCATGGGCTGCTGGTCTGAGAACGAGGTGTGTGTTCAGGCACATTGTTGGCGCGTTGCTATTTTGAGGCAACTGAAATATTCACACACACTAAAAAAACCTGGTCTAAAGTCAATGGCGCAGTATTTTTTTGTTATTTAAAGAGTGTGTTAGTAATATGAGCCTATAGGTGCTATGGGCCACAACGCTTTGCTTATTAAAAAAAACACAGGGACGCTGTGCATACGCAGCTGCACACAATCATACCAAATATTAACAATAAAAGAATTACAATGTTAAATTGTGTACATAAAGATATGGTGTAATCCGGCTTGTCCCGTAGTTGGTCTGCTAGTGCTTTAACCTGTAACCTCGCGCACGAGCAGATCCGTTTCCTCGCTAGAGAAGCGTTCAGTTTTTCCACTATCAAATTCCGCCGTGTAAATAGCGAATCCGCCATGGCGCGAGCCCAACTGGCTTTTAAAGGGAACAAGAGATGAGACTCTGATTGGTATATTGCACGTTATGCCCAAAACACACCCACTGCCCAAAACACACCCCCTTTTAGACCATGCACCGGGAGCACCGACCATTTTTCCCGTCGTTAAACTAGCAAAAGTGGATTCAGACATGCCATAAGTGGACTTGTGCCGTGCGAATTAGGCCTGTGGCGACTGCTGGTCTTTCAAAGAAGCTCATTTTTGGCCTACATCATAAAAATTGTCCATTTATTTATAGCCTAGCTAGCCTAGCCTACTGTATAAATGAAAGAACAAACAATCTAAAAGTTATTAAACTCGACGGAGGAAATGTGTGAATTAGGTTAAACTGAAACAAGGAATGTGGTGTATAATTGTGTGAAATGTATGATGAAAATTGGCAAGTAATTTCGCCAAGCAAATACCAATAAATAGGTTGCAGGAGTTTGTCTTTTGACTACACTTGTAAAATCCGCGATGGCACTGAGCTCGAACAGCTTCAGCGTCAGCGACTTTTTATAGGACAAAATCACTGTCATTCAAAAGGAGATGCAGTCTTTCGAAAGACCCTCCAATCATCACGCAGAAG
>NW_027508858.1:262500-302500 GCF_051911475.1 Siphateles boraxobius | reverse complement strand
CAGATCTAAGACTTTTTCTATGTACACAACAACAGGCTTGTGCAAAATTCAGAATTTCAGAATCGGCCTCCATTCAATTCATGAATTGGAATTTGAATTGAATTGACTCCGCCCCACAAGAAGTTGAATTTGAATGACAGGAAGTGGAATTAAATTCATGGCAATTCAAAGAAATTCCACACAGTCACACAACAGAGAATATGTTGAATCTCACACACATTCAGCGTTAGGAAGGTTACTTTGGAAATGTAATTGCTTACTGTTATAAGTTACCCGTTATAAATGTGGTTTGTATTACTTTATTTGGATTACTTTATCAATGTAAAGCAATTTCATTTTAATTTGATTAGTAACTAATTAAATTACACATTTTACCTCAGTAATACAACTAAATACAATTACATTCATTTTGTAATTCAATAACATAATTTCATTACAGTTAACTCACTCCTCAACCCTGCATACATTTTGTTCTAATATATATATATATATATATATATAAACAAATGTCCACCTAAAATGTTTTTTTTTTCTTCTAAAGATTTACCAAAGTAATTCTGGGAGTCATGTTCTATCATGTTCTATCAGTTTCTGAGTCATGTTCTGAGTCATGTTCTATCATGTTCTATCATGTTCTGAGTCATGTTCTATCATGTTCTATCATGTTCTATCATGTTCTATCATGTTCTGAGTCATGTTCTGAGTCATGTTCTATCATGTTCTATCAAGTTCTGAGTCATGTTCTGAGTCATGTTCTATCATGTTCTGAGTCATGTTCTATCATGTTCTATCATGTTCTGAGTCATGTTCTATCATGTTCTATCTTGTTCTATCATGTTCTGAGTCATGTTCTATCATGCTCTATCGTGTTCTGAGTCATGTTCTATCATGTTCTATCATGTTCTGAGTCATGTTCTATCATGTTCTGAGTCATGTTCTATCATGTTCTGAGTCATGTTCTGAGTCATGTTCTGAGTCATGTTCTGAGTCATGTTCTATCATGTTCTGAGTCATGTTCTGAGTCATGTTCTATCATGTTCTATCATGCTCTATCATGTTCTATCATGTTCTGAGTCATGTTCTATCATGTTCTATCATGTTCTATCATGTTCTATCATGTTCTATCATGTTCTGAGTCATGTTCTATCATGCTCTATCGTGTTCTGAGTCATGTTCTATCATGTTCTATCATGCTCTATCATGTTCTATCATGTTCTATCATGTTCTATCATGTTCTATCATGTTCTGAGTCATGTTCTATCATGTTCTATCATGTTCTGAGTCATGTTCTATCATGTTCTGAGTCATGTTCTGAGTCATGTTCTATCATGTTCTGAGTCATGTTCTGAGTCATGTTCTATCATGTTCTATCATGTTCTGAGTCATGTTCTGAGTCATGTTCTATCATGTTCTGAGTCATGTTCTGAGTCATGTTCTATCATGTTCTATCATGTTCTATCATGTTCTGAGTCATGTTCTATCATGTTCTGAGTCATGTTCTGAGTCATGTTCTATCATGTTCTGAGTCATGTTCTATCATGTTCTATCATGTTCTGAGTCATGTTCTATCATGTTCTGAGTCATGTTCTATCATGTTCTGAGTCATGTTCTATCATGTTCTATCATGTTCTGAGTCATGTTCTATCATGTTCTATCATGTTCTGAGTCATGTTCTATCATGTTCTATCATGCTCTATCATGTTCTGAGTCATGTTCTATCATGTTCTATCATGTTCTGAGTCATGTTCTATCATGTTCTATCATGTTCTGAGTCATGTTCTATCATGTTCTGAGTCATGTTCTTTTATGTTCTATCATGTTCTGAGTCATGTTCTGAGTCATGTTCTGAGTCATGTTCTATCATGTTCTGAGTCATGTTCTGAGTCATGTTCTATCATGTTCTATCATGCTCTATCATGTTCTATCATGTTCTATCATGTTCTATCATGTTCTATCATGTTCTATCATGTTCTATCATGTTCTATCATGTTCTGAGTCATGTTCTATCATGCTCTATCGTGTTCTGAGTCATGTTCTATCATGTTCTATCATGCTCTATCATGTTCTATCATGTTCTATCATGTTCTATCATGTTCTGAGTCATGTTCTATCATGTTCTATCATGTTCTGAGTCATGTTCTATCATGTTCTGAGTCATGTTCTGAGTCATGTTCTATCATGTTCTGAGTCATGTTCTGAGTCATGTTCTATCATGTTCTATCATGTTCTGAGTCATGTTCTGAGTCATGTTCTATCATGTTCTGAGTCATGTTCTGAGTCATGTTCTATCATGTTCTATCATGTTCTATCATGTTCTGAGTCATGTTCTATCATGTTCTGAGTCATGTTCTGAGTCATGTTCTATCATGTTCTGAGTCATGTTCTATCATGTTCTATCATGTTCTGAGTCATGTTCTATCATGTTCTGAGTCATGTTCTATCATGTTCTGAGTCATGTTCTATCATGTTCTATCATGTTCTGAGTCATGTTCTATCATGTTCTATCATGTTCTGAGTCATGTTCTATCATGTTCTATCATGTTCTGAGTCATGTTCTATCATGTTCTGAGTCATGTTCTATCATGTTCTATCATGTTCTGAGTCATGTTCTGAGTCATGTTCTGAGTCATGTTCTGAGTCATGTTCTATCATGTTCTGAGTCATGTTCTGAGTCATGTTCTATCATGTTCTATCATGCTCTATCATGTTCTATCATGTTCTGAGTCATGTTCTATCATGTTCTATCATGTTCTATCATGTTCTATCATGTTCTATCATGTTCTGAGTCATGTTCTGAGTCATGTTCTGAGTCATGTTCTGAGTCATGTTCTGAGTCATGTTCTATCATGTTCTGAGTCATGTTCTATCATGTTCTATCATGTTCTGAGTCATGTTCTGAGTCATGTTATGAGTCATGTTCTATCATGTTCTGAGTCATGTTCTGAGTCATGTTCTATCATGTTCTATCATGTTCTGAGTCATGTTCTATCATGTTCTGAGTCATGTTCTGAGTCATGTTCTATCATGTTCTATCATGTTCTGAGTCATGTTCGGAGTCATGTTCTATCATGTTCTATCATGTTCTATCATGTTCTGAGTCATGTTCGGAGTCATGTTCTATCATGTTCTGAGTCATGTTCTGAGTCATGTTCTATCATGTTCTAAGTTCTATCATGTTCTGAGTCATGTTCTATCATGTTCTATCATGTTCTGAGTCATGTTCTGAGTCATGTTCTGAGTCATGTTCGGAGTCATGTTCTATCATGTTCGGAGTCATGTTCTATCATGTTCTGAGTCATGTTCTGAGTCATGTTCTATCATGTTCTAAGTTCTATCATGTTCTGAGTCATGTTCTATCATGTTCTATCATGTTCTGAGTCATGTTCTGAGTCATGTTCTGAGTCATGTTCTGAGTCATGTTCTATCATGTTCTGAGTCATGTTCTATCATGTTCTGAGTCATGTTCTATCATGTTCTATCATGTTCTGAGTCATGTTCTTTCATGTTCTATCATGTTCTATCATGTTCTGAGTCATGTTCTATCATGTTCTGAGTCATGTTCTATCATGTTCTGAGTCATGTTCTATCATGTTCTGAGTCATGTTCTGAGTCATGTTCTTTCATGTTCTATCATGTTTTATCATGTTCTATCATGTTCTGAGTCATGTTCTATCATGTTCTGAGTCATGTTCTATCATGTTCTGAGTCATGTTCTGAGTCATGTTCTATCATGTTCTGAGTCATGTTCTTTCATGTTCTGAGTCATGTTCTATCATGTTCTATCATGTTCTATCATGTTCTATCATGTTCTATCATGTTCTATCATGTTCTGAGTCATGTTCTGAGTCATGTTCTATCATGTTCTGAGTCATGTTCTATCATGTGCTGAGTCATGTTCTATCATGTTCTGAGTAATGTTCTTTCATGTTCTGAGTCATGTTCTATCATGTTCTATCATGTTCTGAGTCATGTTCTATCATGTTCTGAGTCATGTTCTATCATGTTCTGAGTCATGTTCTATCATGTTCTGAGTCATGTTCTGAGTCATGTTCTATCATGTTCTGAGTCATGTTCTTTCATGTTCTGAGTCATGTTCTTTCATGTTCTGAGTCATGTTCTATCATGTTCTATCATGTTCTATCATGTTCTATCATGTTCTGAGTCATGTTCTGAGTCATGTTCTATCATGTTCTGAGTCATGTTCTATCATGTTCTGAGTCATGTTCTATCATGTGCTGAGTCATGTTCTATCATGTTCTATGTCATGTTCTATCATGTTCTGAGTCATGTTCTATCATGTTCTATCATGTTCTGAGTCATGTTCTATCATGTTCAATCATGTTCTATCATGTTCTGAGTCATGTTCTATCATGTTCTGAGTCATGTTCTATCATGTTCTGAGTCATGTTCTATCATGTTCTGAGTCATGTTCTGAGTCATGTTCTATCATGTTCTATCATGTTCTGAGTCATGTTCTGAGTCATGTTCTATCATGTTCTGAGTCATGTTCTATCATGTTCTATCATGTTCTGAGTCATGTTCTGAGTCATGTTCTGAGTCATGTTCTATCATGTTCTGAGTCATGTTCTATCATGTTCTATCATGTTCTATCATGTTCTGAGTCATGTTCTATCATGTTCTGAGTCATGTTCTGAGTCATGTTCTATCATGTTCTATCATGTTTTATCATGTTCTGAGTCATGTTCGGAGTCATGTTTTATCATGTTCTGAGTCATGTTCGGAGTCATGTTCTATCATGTTCGGAGTCATGTTCTATCATGTTCTGAGTCATGTTCTGAGTCATGTTCTATCATGTTCTATCATGTTCTAAGTTCTATCATGTTCTGAGTCATGTTCTATCATGTTCTATCATGTTCTGAGTCATGTTCTATCATGTTCTGAGTCATGTTCTGAGTCATGTTCTATCATATTCTGAGTCATGTTCTATCATGTTCTGAGTCATGTTCTATCATGTTCTGAGTCATGTTCTGAGTCATGTTCTATCATATTCTGAGTCATGTTCTTTCATGTTCTGAGTCATGTTCTATCATGTTCTATCATGTTCTGAGTCATGTTCTGAGTCATCTTCTATCATGTTCTGAGTCATGTTCTGAGTCATGTTCTGAGTCATGTTCTGAGTCATGTTCTATCATGTTCTGAGTCATGTTCTATCATGTTCTGAGTCATGTTCTATCATGTTCTATCATGTTCTGAGTCATGTTCTTTCATGTTCTATCATGTTCTATCATGTTCTGAGTCATGTTCTATCATGTTCTGAGTCATGTTCTATCATGTTCTGAGTCATGTTCTATCATGTTCTGAGTCATGTTCTGAGTCATGTTCTTTCATGTTCTATCATGTTTTATCATGTTCTATCATGTTCTGAGTCATGTTCTATCATGTTCTGAGTCATGTTCTATCATGTTCTGAGTCATGTTCTGAGTCATGTTCTATCATGTTCTGAGTCATGTTCTTTCATGTTCTGAGTCATGTTCTATCATGTTCTATCATGTTCTATCATGTTCTATCATGTTCTATCATGTTCTATCATGTTCTGAGTCATGTTCTGAGTCATGTTCTATCATGTTCTGAGTCATGTTCTATCATGTGCTGAGTCATGTTCTATCATGTTCTGAGTAATGTTCTTTCATGTTCTGAGTCATGTTCTATCATGTTCTATCATGTTCTGAGTCATGTTCTATCATGTTCTGAGTCATGTTCTATCATGTTCTGAGTCATGTTCTATCATGTTCTGAGTCATGTTCTGAGTCATGTTCTATCATGTTCTGAGTCATGTTCTTTCATGTTCTGAGTCATGTTCTTTCATGTTCTGAGTCATGTTCTATCATGTTCTATCATGTTCTATCATGTTCTATCATGTTCTGAGTCATGTTCTGAGTCATGTTCTATCATGTTCTGAGTCATGTTCTATCATGTTCTGAGTCATGTTCTATCATGTGCTGAGTCATGTTCTATCATGTTCTATGTCATGTTCTATCATGTTCTGAGTCATGTTCTATCATGTTCTATCATGTTCTGAGTCATGTTCTATCATGTTCAATCATGTTCTATCATGTTCTGAGTCATGTTCTATCATGTTCTGAGTCATGTTCTATCATGTTCTGAGTCATGTTCTATCATGTTCTGAGTCATGTTCTGAGTCATGTTCTATCATGTTCTATCATGTTCTGAGTCATGTTCTGAGTCATGTTCTATCATGTTCTGAGTCATGTTCTATCATGTTCTATCATGTTCTGAGTCATGTTCTGAGTCATGTTCTGAGTCATGTTCTATCATGTTCTGAGTCATGTTCTATCATGTTCTATCATGTTCTATCATGTTCTGAGTCATGTTCTATCATGTTCTGAGTCATGTTCTGAGTCATGTTCTATCATGTTCTATCATGTTTTATCATGTTCTGAGTCATGTTCGGAGTCATGTTTTATCATGTTCTGAGTCATGTTCGGAGTCATGTTCTATCATGTTCGGAGTCATGTTCTATCATGTTCTGAGTCATGTTCTGAGTCATGTTCTATCATGTTCTATCATGTTCTAAGTTCTATCATGTTCTGAGTCATGTTCTATCATGTTCTATCATGTTCTGAGTCATGTTCTATCATGTTCTGAGTCATGTTCTATCATGTTCTGAGTCATGTTCTGAGTCATGTTCTATCATGTTCTGAGTCATGTTCTATCATGTTCTGAGTCATGTTCTATCATGTTCTTTCATGTTCTGAGTCATGTTCTATCATGTTCTGAGTCATGTTCTATCATGTTCTGAGTCATGTTCTGAGTCATGTTCTATCATGTTCTGAGTCATGTTCTGAGTCATGTTCTATCATATTCTGAGTCATGTTCTTTCATGTTCTGAGTCATGTTCTATCATGTTCTATCATGTTCTGAGTCATGTTCTGAGTCATCTTCTATCATGTTCTGAGTCATGTTCTATCATGTTCTGACTCATGTTCTATCATGTTCTATCATGTTCTGAGTCATGTTCTATCATGTTCTGAGTCATGTTCTATCATGTTCTGAGTCATGTTCTATCATGTTCTATCATGTTCTATCATGTTCTGAGTCATGTTCTATCATGTTCTGAGTCATGTTCTATCATGTTCTGAGTCATGTTCTGAGTCATGTTCTATCATGTTCTATCATGCTCTATCATGTTCTATCATGTTCTATCATGTTCTGAGTCATGTTCTATCATGTTCTATCATGTTCTATCATGTTCTATCATGTTCTGAGTCATGTTCTGAGTCATGTTCTATCATGTTCTATCATGTTCCACAAAATTACGATTACAATAAATCAAACTTAATTATTTGTTCTGTGACTAGAGCTTTTAACATTCATTGCTGGGGGAAAATATTTCCTGTTAATGTAATCTGTACAAGTAGTTCAAACTAATATCATTTATAGAATATGTAATGCAATCATATCTGACATATCCTGTAAAGCTTCATTGTTAAAGCTACACTGTGTAACTTTTTTAGTTTATTCTTGGCTAAAAACACTAAGTTCTTTCAAAAATATATGTGCTCATTAATGTATATTTACTTCGTTCAAGTAATAAAGTATTCTCGTGAGTGTATAATATGCCATTGAAAATACATACGGGTGGGGGGTTCTAATGTCGGTCGCCATGTTGCCCCTCCATCTTGAAAGTACATTAGCCAAAGAGGGACATACGGTTAATTCAAGCTTCACCTTTCACTCATGGACGAGGTCGAACTGGAAGCCATGTTAATCTTGGACTACATTGGCCACCGTAGGAGTTAAAACGAAATCGGAATTGAGAGGAACAGAAACTAATATTCACTGGATGGTCATATACCTTTTCACCGCTAGATGGGGGTAAAATTCACACAGTGTAGCTTTAAACACTTCACTTAAAATATCTATATGAATTTCTTAGAATTTGTTTTGAATTGCAATTCTGCTTCCTTTAATTCAAATTCGAATTGTAATTCTAGATCCTGTTTTTGACATCAATTCAAATTCAAGAATTTAATTGGAATTTAGGAGTCATTCTCAATTCAATTCTGAATTGTGCACAAGTCTGGTACACAAAAGGCCTATTTCTCTCATATTGTTCACAAATCTGTCAAAATCTGTTAGTGAGCACTTCTCCTTTGCCGAGATAATCCATTCACCTCACAGGTGTGACATATCAAAATGCGGATTAGACAGCATGATTATTGCACAGGTGTGCCTTAGGCTGTCCAAAATTAAAGGCCAAAATGTGGCTAAAGGCTAAAATGTGCAGTTTAATCACACAGCACAATGCCACAGATGTCGCAAGTTTTGAGGGAGCGTGCGATTGGCATGCTGACTGCAGGAATCTCCATCAGAGCGGTTGCCGTGAATTGAATGTTCATTTCTCTACCATAACGTCTCCAAAGGCATTTCAGAGAATTTGGCAGTAAATCCAACCGCCCTCACAACCGCAGACCACGTTTCTGCGGTTGCGTTTATAATTTTGTTCAGTGTATATGTATAATCCAGCATAATAAATTAACTGAGTGCTTTGATCAAGGTGACAACAACACTGGAGCAGAATCTGCATCTGAAGTGGCATTTAGCTGAATTTACACAAACTGTTTAATGCTCAGAGGTGCATAAATGCAATTAAAATTGCATAGATACATTTTGATACTAAGTTCGAGCAGGCACAGAAGAGCCTTAATTCAGCAGTGTAAAATGCCTTCACTTAGGTGTCTTTACACACACCTGAATTAACACTTCTCTGTGCCTGATCACAGGTCAGTGTAAAGATATAATGCTTCATAAAGCCAGATTAAATTCGGCCAGATCTGAAACTCCTCAGCACTCAGTGTGAAGGTTTACAGTTAGACCTGCTGTAAATGCATGCATGGTCAGCTTGAACAGTCTGTATAAAGACGAAACAGAACAGAAGTGCTTCTGTTTAAATCTGGCATTAAGTGTTTCAGTGTCTCTGGTCATGTGTCCAGTTCTGAAGGCTATTAATATCTGCTGTATTCTTCCTGAGCTTTCACCTCATTCCTACGTCACAGTGTCTAATACAGTCTCTGACCAAACCTCTCTGATTAACCCTATAAAGCCTATGTATTATATTTGATACGCACATTTATAAGACCTCTAAATGATCAACATGATATTTGCACTCAATCTCCTCCAGTCCTTCTGTCTCTGATTGATAGTTTTCTCTCTTTTATCCAGTAAAAGTCTTTTATTATAATTGTACAAAAGTCCTCCTTCAGCTCGAGCTTCACGAGTCTTTCTATGTCAAGTCTGCTCTGATTTTATCAAGTAAACGTAAGAATAACTTTGATATTGTTAGTAATATTTCAGCTGGATTGAAGCAGTTTTACTTCATTATCCAAACATTATTTATAACAAAAATCATGAGTATCAAATATGATCATCAGGATTTTGAGGAAGGTTTATTTGTCCATCGGTCAATCATCATTGTATTGCATTGCATTACTACAGATCATAAAACTAAGCATTTAAATATCATCTTACTAAGGCATATTATTGGCAGATATTGATATTTATTTGCATTTTATGTAAGTTGTCTGATATACTGTTATAAAGATCTTATTGTTTTACATTACAACCATCCAAATGAATATCAGCATCTGCAGCGTATTTTTGCTCAGTTTGAGTCTCTGAATAAAACTGAGCAGTTTTTTCCTCCATATTTTCACTGTCAGACTATATGAGGCATAAAAGTTTGATTTATCAAATCTGATACTCAACAAAAACACATATGCACACATTTTTGTTTTTGGTTCAATAAACTGTTCCAATTCAAACAATTAGATATTATTTTATTATGTCAGGCTTTAATGTCATGCAGTAATAGCCTACCTCTGTTTCCTCTTAGGCACACTCTAAAAAATGCTGGGTTGTTTTAACCCAACTTTGGGTTAAATATGGACAAACCCAAACGTTGGGTTAAAAATGTAATTTAAAAATTGAACCCAACGGCTGAGTTTGTCAAATCAAGTCAAGTCAGCTTTATTTATACAGCGCTTTTTACAATACAGATTGTAAAGCAGCTTTACAGAGATAACAGGAAAATAATGCAACAAAGTTTGTTTCCAGAAGAAAATAGCGTCACAGTCCAGCTTACGTAAGTTCAGTGATGGTTCATTACTGTTGTAAAAAAGTTATTAATTTGGTTAATTTAAGTTTGTTCATATTTGACCCAAAGTTGGATTAAAACAACCCAGCATTTTTTAGTGTGTGCCTAAGAGGAAACATGTAGAGGTATTAGTGCATGACATTAACCCTGTCAAGCCTGACATATCAAATAAAATCTTGTTTTTTAATTTGGAACAGTTTGTTGAACCAAAAAAAGTTTACATGTGTGATTTAGCTGAGTATCAGATTTGATAAATCAGATTTGTATGCCTCATATAGTTTATAGAATATTATTTAGAGCAGTTTTTATCATATTCAGGTGTTTACCGTGGTAGGAAGAGGAGGATGAAGGAGAGGAAGAGTCTGAGGAAGATGTACACTAATGCCTGGAAGAGCGATAGGAAAGAGGGGTTTTCTCCGAGATGTGGGAAGAGAGGGAACTCTACGGATGAGGGTGTTTCTGCTGGATCTACAGGAGAAGGACCAGGAGCTTCGGAAGCGGGTCGATGTTCAGCTGTTTTATGGGAAGGTGAATGTGAATCACTGGATAAAGGAACGGGAGTCGCTACATGGTTTCTAGATTCATCCACATCCGATTCATCACATCTCTCAGATTCAATAGGACACTGGGAAGCATTCGGTGTTGGACACACTCTAAGGGTTTCAGATGTACATACGGTTTCCCACCTCTGCCAGAAGGGATCATATTCCTCGCTGTCATTAAAGCCTCTCCGTGTCTCTTGTGGCTGCGAGCCGTCGTTCGCAAAGTTGGCAAAAAACTGTGCTGCGAAATTCATCCTCAAGCTGATGCTCTCTGATGTGTGTGTGTATGTGTGTGTGTGTGTGTGTGTGTGTATCCAACAGTATTGTCCTCGTTCTCTGTTCTCAGACGTCCTACAGGACATTAGCTGACTGCTCAGGGTTATTTAAGACGGGATTACCCATAATCACACACTGGACTCCACCTACAGCTCTATTCCTGTATCAGACCGGGTCTAAACCCACCTCTCACGTGGTATAATCAGACACTCTAACGGGATAGATGAGGGCTTAATGCTTCCCAGAGAAAGATGACCTCAGACTCGCGTCCAGAGGAAAGTGTCCCCCATAAGACCTCAAGCCCTGACCTCTAGGACAGGCTAAATCCTTTTCAGACAGGATCACAGATCACCTCTGACTCCACCCGCATCATTTACGCTGCTATAGACTTTACAAGACTCAAGTAGGTCTGGACGTGAAACAAAAATAATATGATAAATAAAGCAAGGGTGTTGTGTGTAATTGCTGGGGTGTTGCTAAGGTGTTCTGTGTGGTCGATAGAGTCTTGCTGGGGTTTTCTGTGTTGCTAGAGTGTTCTGTGTGGTTGCTAGAGTGTTGCTAAGGTGTTCTTTGTGGTTGCTAGAGTATTGCTGGGGTTTTCTGTGTTGCTAGAGTGTTTTGTGTGGTTGCTATGGTGTTGCTAAGGTGTTCTGTCTGGTCGCTAGAGTATTGCTGGGGATTTATGTGTTGCTAGAGTGTTCTGTGTGGTTACTAGGGTGTTGCTAAGGTGTTCTGTGTGGTCACTAGAGTATTGCTGGGGATTTCTGTGTTGCTAGAGTGTTCTGTGTGGTTGCTAGGGTGTTGCTAAGGTGTTCTGTGTGGTCGCTAGAGTATTGCTGGGGTATCTGTGTTGCTAGAGTGTTCTGTGTGGTTGCTAGGGTGTTGCTAAGGTGTTCTATGTGGTCGCTAAAGTATTGCTGGGGTGTTCTGTGTTGCTAGAGTGTTCTGTGTGGTTGCTAGGGTGTTGCTAAGGTGTTATGTGTGGTCGTTAGAGTGTTGCTGGGGTTTTCTGTGTTGCTAGAGTGTTTCTTGGATGTTCTGTGTAACTGGGGTGTTCTGTGTAGCTAGCATGTTACTAGGGTGTTCTGTGTGGTTATGCTGTTGCTAGTTTGTTCTGTGCTGCTGGGGTGTTCTGTGTGGTTGCTAGAGTGTTTCTAGGTTGTTTTTTGTGGCTATGCTATTAGGATGTTCTGTGTAGTTGCTAGGGTTTTGCTAAGGTGTTCTGTGTTGTCGCTAGAGTGTTGCTGAGGTGTTCTGTGTGGCAAGGGTGTTGCTAAGGTGTTATGTGTGGTCGCCAGAGCTTTGCTGGGGTGTTCTGTGTTGCTAGGGTGTTCTGCGAGGTTGCTAAGGTATTCCTAAGGTGTTCTGTGTGGTCGCTATAGTTTTGTTCGGGTTTTCTGTATGGCAAGGGTGTTGCTAGGGTGTTTTGTGTGGTTGCTAAGGTATTGTTAAGGTGGTCGCTGGGGTGTTCCATATGGCTAAGCTGTTGCTAGGTTGTTCTCTTTGGCTAGGGTGTTGCTAAGATGTTCTGTGTAGTTACTAGGTGTTGCAAATGTGTTCTGTGTGGTCGCTAGAATTTTGCTGTGGTGTTTTGTGTGGCTAGGGTGTTTTGTGTGGTTGCTAAGGTATTGCTAAGGTGTTCTGTTTGGTCGCTAGAGTGTTGCTGAGGTGTTTTGTGTGGCTAGGGTGTTGCTAGGGTCTTTTGTGTGGTTGCTAAGGTATTGCTAAGGTGTTCTGTGTAGTTGCTAAGGTATTGCTAAGGTGTTCTGTGTAGTTGCTAGGGTGTTGCTAAGGTGTTCTCTTTGGCTATGGTGTTGCTAAGGTGTTCTGTGTAGTTGCTAGGGTGTTGCTAAGGTGTTCTGTGTGGTCACTAGAGTGTTGCTAGGGTGTTCTCTTTGGCTAACGTGTTGCTAGGGTGTTCTATGTGAAGAGGTGAAAATGTTGGATCTGATCACTTAGTAAAGTAGCAGCTAACTCTCCTCAGCAACACACGATGTGAGGAATCATTCATTATACACTCCACTTCACTACCGGTAGTGCTATAGAGGTTTCAGTACATCATTAAATAGGAGCACTAGTGCTAGTGAACAGATTGATCGCCCCTGTTGACAGAATTCTCACATTAACGTTCAAATTTAGTATAAAATGTAAAAAGAAAACTCTTCCCAAAGCGCTTTCATGCATACTGCTATTATTCATCCACAGGACGTGTTTTATGGAGGTTGTAATAAAACATTTGCTCCGTCTCATTATCCAGCAGATGTACATGTGCAGACGAGATTTACAGACGCACACAAACCCCAGACATCACACACACCTGACAGCTTCAATACATCACACACAACTAACAAGGGCTGAAGAAGATCCCGAAGGAGGATCACTGATGTCCTAGTCCATCCCTCTGATGACCATTCCAGGAAAAAGAAAAGGATGCAAGTCCAGCCAAGAGAGAAGTCAATACAGAGATGGAGCCAAGAAACACTTTCAGCAGATTCTAGCCGTGGGACGGCACAAATAATTGAATACTCAGAAAGCTCAGAAAGTTTAAGAACAAATAGATGTATGGATTGGGAGGAACCCGATCGCAGTTAATCATCCAGATCTCATCAAAGCACAGAGGAGAAGATAAAAGATAAGAGGAGATCAGCTATCAGAGAGTGTGTGTTTGTCTCTGGTTATCTTCAATCCCGTTGTGAGTCCTTTCCTTCTTAAGTAGCTTTACACATTGTACACTGTGAACTTTACCCTTGAAAACCTGCTTCTTCCACTGCTGTCATACTAACAATCAATGTGTGTTTTTTAGGACAGTTCATGTGGAATGAATGATTGCTCAAATCACGTGTGTTGTTGAGGAGTGTGTAATGCTGCTTTACTCAATCAGACGCACCATTTCACCTGCTGGACCAGAAAACAGGTGAGAAAATCCTACAGACGCACATTGAAGGAGGAACAAGTGTCACACCTACAGACCAGATGATCACTGAGACTCTTTTCACACCAGACAGGAAGAAAACACATAGAAACAACACAGAACAACCTAGCAACACCCTAGCAACCGCACAAGACATCCAAACAACTGCAGAGCAATACCCCAGCAACCACACAGAACCTAGCAACTGCACAAGACACCCCAGCAACTACATAGCAACACCCAAGCAACCATTTAAAATAGCCTAAAACCATCTAGAACTGCCTAGGAATGCCCTAGCAACTGTATAGCAACGCCATCACAGCCACACAGAACAGACTACCAACACCCTAGCAACAACACAGAACACCCTACCAATTGCACCGTCCTAGCAACCACCCCAAATGCATGAGCAACCACATATCAACTTCATAGCAACACCCTAGCAACCAAACAGAAAAAGCCTGGCAACACCCTAGCAACCACTAAATATAGCCTACAACCACACAGAAAAGCCAAACAACACCCTAGCAACTGCATAGCAATACCATCACAGCCACACAGAACAGACTAGCAACCACTCACAATAGCACAGCAACCACCCAGAACAGACAAGCAACACCCTAGTAACAACACATAACACCCTATCAACCACAATCCAACGCCCTAGCAACCTCACCGAACACCCTAGCAACATGGTGGCAAGTTTTACACAGGGCAATCATGGCCTAATGGTAACAGAGTTTGACTGGTGACCCAAAGGTTGCTGGTTCGATTCCAGTACCGGCAGGAATATGACTGAGGTGTCCTTGAGCAAGGCACCTAACCCCCAATCGCTCCCCGGGCGCCACTCAAAGCTGTCCGCTGCTCCGGGTGTGTGTATCCACGTTTGCAGTGTGTGTGTGTTAACTACTCACTACTCTGCTCCTAATGTGTGTGCACTTACTTGGATGGGTTAAATGCAGAGGTCAAATTCCAAGAATGGGTTACCATTTTTGGCCGTCACTTTCACTATACCATATGTGCTTTTGTCAGAAAATTTAAAGATCTAGTTGTGTTTTAGATAGTTCTGAGTTCAGCTGTTTGTTGTGTCATAATAAAAACAACACCAGTGACCTTGATCTGGTCTGTGTCTCATTAGAGCTGCTCCAGTCTAATCGAGACGGACATGTTTACTGTGATACACTGCCTCAGGACCATGATGATGATGATGATGATGTGTGTTTGCTGTGTTTCATTACTGTTCGTCCTCTGCACAGACTCTGGGAAGGATTTACAAACATTTCAGCAAAAAAGCTTTTTTATTCCCTGTAATTCTTAAATATTCATAATGAGTTTTGAGTGCGTTGAATTTATTGACAGTCTGTGTGTAATCTAATGTTATTCCTCGTCTCTGTGTAATACTTGATTGTGATTAGTCTATTCTGTGCTCTAATACATCTCCTGTCACACTTTCTACACATAGTACATTTATTTACTATCACATTTCTATTAATATATATATATATATATATATATATATATATATACTGTATATGTGTGTGTGTTTGTGTGTGTATATATATATATATATATATATATATATATATTAGTAATAGTTTTGTGGTTCAAACTAGGGTTCTTGTCACGGATTCACCCAACGACACACCCCAGCCAGCTTCAACCCAACACACCTGGTCCCGATCGCAATCACCAGAATTCTGATTCACCGCACCTGCACCCTCATCACTTCACTCACCACGCCAGCTCTGCATATAAACCCCAGTCAGTCTACAGCTCATTGTCAGGTCTCGTCTTTTGATGCCAGTGACTCTCCGGTTCCTAAACCCTTCGCCTCTGTGTGAGGTGGTTCCCCGGGATTCTCCAAACCGCCTCTCTGTGTTCTACAGTGGAATTCGCGGATCTCTATCAGGATTCCAGTGGTCAGCTATTTCCAGTATCTACAAGACGGACTCAAGTTCAAGTCTTCTCCCTGTGTTCCCTGTGTGGATCTCGAAGCTCATTCCTGTATTCAGGAGTTGCATACAGTGTCTAAAATAAAACCTGTTAACGCCATCCTCTGTGTCTTCATCCTTGCAGTAGTGTGACAGAAGACCTGACCACACACCATGCAAGCTTCCTCTGCTTCTGAGATCCACGCTGCATCCACCGAAGCCCCTCGGGGTGCCGCCGCACCCCAGCTGCTGATGGATGCCTCTGCTAATGCAGCCGTCGTTCCGCAACAATCACTTCAAGAAACCCTCATTGAATTCCGTCACGCTCTTCAGAACTACCGACCTGCCTCAGTAAGTCCCATGGCCAAACCAGCTTCATATGCAGGCGGGGAGGATTGCAACGGATTTCTTCTTCAATGCAAACTCTACTTGGAGGTAAACGCTGCTCAGTTTATTTCTGAAAGAGCCAAAATTGCTTTTATAATTTCTCTGATCTCGGGTCGCGCATTAAACTGGGCTCAAGCTCTCTGGGAATCCAATGTACCCGCATTACAGACTTTAAATGGATTCTTTGAACATTTTCACACTGTATTCGCTCAAACTTCTAGTGCCATCTCCGTTCATGATCAGCTGTTTCGCCTACGACAAGGCACCTCCTCTGTTTCAGAATACGCTCTGAAGTTCGGACGATCGCGGCAAGCAGCGGATGGAACGAAATCGCTTTGAGCGCTTATCGTCAAGGACTCAACCCAGATGTCGGGCTACAATTGGCCATCTATGATGACACCATTGGGATTGAAAAACTCATCCAACGCTCGATCCTCATCGACCAACGTCGCACTGCATGTTTGTCTAATCTCCCTGCTCGTACTCGCATCTCCTCGTCCTTAAGCCCTCCAGTTCCTGAGCCTATGGAAGTCGATACAGGACGTTTAACTACATCTGAACGTAACCGACGTCGAACTAATAATCTATGTCTCTACTGTGGTGCTTCTGGACATTATCGTGTCGAATGTCCCGTCCGTCCCAGCCGTTCGACGGTGAGTACTGTAGATCTACCATTTCCAGTGTTAAACCTAAAACAAACTCCAGTCTTAATAACATATCTGAAACACTCTATTCCAGCGAAAGCTCTGATTGACTCCGGCGCGGCGGGGAACTTCATTTCAGCTTCTCTACTCAACCGTTTGTAAACCCCCCGTCGACGATTAAATCAACCACTGAATATACACTCCATCCTTGGAAAACCCCTTTGTAAAAGAAGCATTCAGCACTGCAGTCCCGAATTACACCTGTCCATCGGTTGTCTTCACCAAGAAAGATGCTCTTTACTGGTACTGGAGGGCTCCACTGCAGATATCGTCCTGGGACGCCCGTGGCTTACTCAACACTCGCCTGACATCTGCTGGACTTCTGGAGAAGTAAGTCGTTGGAGTGATCACTGTAAAAAGCATTGTCTACGTCCTGTCAAGAAACAATCCTCATCCGCCATATCCGCTGTCTCAGCAGTCCTGGTTTCAACCTCCGTCGAAAGTCCAGTCACCGAGTCTTCCCACCAGATCCCTCCGGAATACCGGGCCTTCCAGGACGTGTTTAGTAAACAACTCGCCACCACTCTACCACCTCACCGGCCATGGGACTGTGCTATTGACCTGCTGCCTGGGGCCACTCTACCGCAGGGGAAGATCTACCCGTTGTCCATCCCGGAGCAGAAGGCCATGGAGGAGTATGTGGAGGAAGCCTTACGCCAAGGATACATTCGACCTTCTACGTCCCCTGCCGCCTCGAGCTTCTTCTTCGTCGGGAAAAAGGACAGAGGACTGCGCCCATGCATTGATTACCGCATCCTTAATGCTTCTATCATCAAGTACAGATATCCACTGCCCTTGCTACCTTCGGCTCTGGAACAGCTACGTTCAGCTCGGGTCTTCACCAAACTCGATTTGAGAAGTGCTTACAACCTGGTTCGTGTACGTGAAGGCGATGAGTGGAAGACTGCCTTTATCACTCCTGCTGGGCACTATGAATATCGGGTTACGCCGTTCGGGCTGTCGAATAGTCCAGCAGTCTTCCAGGGCTTCATGAACGAGATATTCCGGGACATGCTCCATCGGTTTGTAGTCATCTACATTGATGACATCCTAATCTACTCCTCCAACCTCGATGAACATGTACTACAGTTGAAGCAAGTCCTTAAACTCCTCCGTGAGTACCAACTGTACCTGAAGTTAGAAAAATGCGAGTTCCATCAAGAATCCATGCACTTCCTGGGGTACGTGATTCAGCCAGACGGCATTTCTATGGATCTAAATAAGGTAGAAGCGGTGATCAACTGGCCTAAACCCCAGTCCCTGAAGGAGCTGCAACGTTTTCTTGGCTCTGCCAATTTCTATCGTAGGTTCATCCGCGATTATAGTAAGATCTGCGCTCCAGTAACTTCCATGCTGAAGAAGGGTACCACACGGTTAACCTGGTCTGCTGAAGCTTCCGAGGCCTTTGAGGGTCTGAAGAAAGCCTTCTGTTCTGCTCCTACGCTGTGTCATCCCAACCCTGATCTCCCGTTCATAGTGGAAGTGGATGCGTCCACCAACGGAGTTGGAGCCGTTCTTTCACAGCGGCAGGGGACCCCTCCACGACTCCATCCATGCGCCTTCTTTTCACGCAAGATGTCCCCGGCAGAGCAGAATTAGGATGTCGGTAATCGAGAACTCTTGGCTATTAAATTAGCTTTAGAGGAGTGGAGACACTGGTTGGAGGGAGCCAACCACCCATTTCAAGTAATTACAGACCACCGCAACCTTGAGTATCTCAAGGAGGCCAGAAGATTAAATCCTCGCCAGGCTCGGTGGGCTCTCTTTTTCACACGCTTTAATTTCACAGTTACCTACCGCCCGGGTTCCAAGAATCTCAAAGCAGACGCTCTATCACGCCTCTATCAATCCGAAACCTCCACAGAAATCAACGAGACCATACTCCCTCCAGCCATGTTTGTCAGTCCCATCCAGTGGAACATCGACAAACTCATTGCCGACGCCACCCTTACCGAACCTGCTCCGCCGGGGGGTCCTGAGGGGAAGGTTTTCGTACCTACCAACTTCCGCCTTCACCTCATGGACTCTGTACACACCTCTCCGGGCTCTGGACACCCAGGCAGCCAAATAACCCTCTCACTTCTCCAACAGCGCTACTGGTGGCCCGGCATGGCCCAGGATATCTCCCGATACGTGCAGGGGTGCACCGCTTGTGCTATGGCCAAGGTACCTCGACGTCTCCCAGAAGGGAAGCTCATGCCCCTACCAATTCCGAACAGACCCTGGTCCCATCTTGCCGTGGATTTTGTTACCGATCTACCATCGTCCAACTCCCAAGACCTGCATTCTAGTGGTCGTTGACAGATTTTCCAAGTCCTGTAAATTGATATCCCTCTCCGGACTCCCCACAGCCTTCAAGACAGCAGGAATGTTATTCACCGAGATTTTCCGCCACTTCGGAATCCCAGAGGACATAGTATCGGATCGGGGACCACAGTTCATATCAAGAGTCTGGAAATTGTTCTTTAAGCTTCTAGGAGTATCGGTCAGCCTGACGTCGGGGTACCACCCTCAATCCAACGGCCAAGCGGAGCGTAAGATCCAGGAGATCGGGAGATACCTGAGAACCTACTGCCATGACGCACAGGACCGCTGGGACCAGTACCTCCCATGGGCAGAGTATGCCCAGAACTCTCTACGCCAAACATCTACAGGCTTGACGCCGTTCCAATGCGTTCTGGGATACCAACCACCTCTGTTCCCATGGACAGGCGAACCATCGGACGTTCCAGCGGTCCAGCACTGGTTCACCGAGAGTGAGAGGGTCTGGGACTCAGCCCACGTCCACCTACAAGGGGCAGTACGGAGGTTCCAACAACAGGCCGATGTACGTCGAGGACCCACACCCCACTACACTCCTGGTCAGCTGGTGTGGCTCTCCACCAGGGATATCCGCCTCCGACTGCCCTCCCGTAAACTGAGTCCCAGGTTCATAGGTCCATTCGCGATGCTGAGGCAGGTCAATGACGTCACGTATCGACTTGCACTACCCCATCAATACCGGATTGCACCCACCTTCCATGTTTCCTTATTAAAACCCTACACTGCACCTCTCTCTTCCCCTTCCACAGAAGCTGAAGCTGGCGAAGTACCCCCTCCTCCTCCAGTGGACCCCACAGACGAAGCCGTATACCAGGTCCGCACCATCTTGGATTCTCGACGACGGGGGGGCCAGCTGCAGTACCTCGTGGACTGGGAGGGGTTTGGACCTGAGGAACACTGTTGGGTCCATCGGGACGACATCTTGGACCCCATGCTCCTCCAGGACTTCCACCGTGACCACCCGGATCGTCCAGGCCCCCGTCCACGAGGTCGCCCTCGTCGTCGGGGTCTACGGCCCTCAGGAGCTGGCCGTGGAGGGGGGGGGGTACTGTCACGGATTCACCCAACGACACACCCCAGCCAGCTTCAACCCAACACACCTGGTCCCGATCGCAATCACCGGAATTCTGATTCACCGCACCTGCACCCTCATCACTTCACTCGCCACGCCAGCTCTGCATATAAACCCCAGTCGGTCTACAGCTCATTGTCAGGTCTCGTCTTTTGATGCCAGTGACTCTCCGGTTCCTAAACCCTTCGCCTCTGTGTGCTGTGGTTCCCCGGGATTCTCCAAACCGCCTCTCTGTGTTCTACAGTGGAATTCGCGGATCTCTATCAGGATTCCAGTGGTCAGCTATTTCCAGTATCTACAAGACGGACTCAAGTTCAAGTCTTCTCCCTGTGTTCCCTGTGTGGATCTCGAAGCTCATTCCTGTATTCAGGAGTTGCATACAGTGTCTAAAATAAAACCTGTTAACGCCATCCTCTGTGTCTTCATCCTTGCAGTAGTGTGACAGTTCTTCAGTTGATAAAAAGCTAATAATTTGAGGCTAATATTAAAATGTGATATTAATAAAATAATACTTTTAATTAAAATAAAGAATTATTATTAATAAATAATATTTAATTATAATATTGTGATAAATATTATTTAAAAAATAATCATAAAATGTACAATTAAAATAAATAATTTTGAAATAAAAACAAAACAAAAATAAAAATACATATTTTATTAGTTTATGTAATGCGACCTAGTAACAAACTGCATGACAACCCTAAGCCTAGCAACTGCATAGCAATACCCTAGCAACCACACAGCACAATAAATAATTTACAAATAAATTACACTAGATTAAATATTTTATTAGTTTACCTACATGTAATGTGACCATTATCACAGAACAACCTAGTAACACCCTAGCAACCACTCAAAATAGCCTACCAACCAATACAGCACCGTAGAAAACCACCTAGCAACTGCATAACAACCCTTAGCCGAGCAAACAAACAGAACAGCCAAGCAACAACATAGGCCACATCCACTTGAAGCCAGAGCTTTCCCTATCCGATGTTTTTTTTCTTGTTCTAAAAAAAAGTCCGTAAACACGGTGGCATCTCAAGAAATATTTGCTACACAAAAAAAACCACTGAAACTGTCTCAAAATGATGTAGTATACATGCCAGACCAGTATGAGGCGCTGCAATTCTGCCACAGAGATGCACTAGAAACGGAGAAGACAGACCATCATTTCTGATGGTCTATGTCTTCAGACATTACAATATTATTGTATAAAGCTTGCGCGATGTATACAATAATATTAGGCACAGTAGCTTCTTCTTTTCTTTTCTTTTTACTGTGGCAGCTTGCGATCAGGAGTTTACTACAAGGCCAGTTATGGCACTAAACCGACTACGCCACCCCGGAAATTGGCCGGGGACCCACAGATAATTTGCAAAGACACACAGGTTCGTAGTGGCTGAGTCAGGTATCAGACAAGGATAATCGCTTCACAGATTTTATTCTTCAATACATACAATAAAATGCAACTGGTATCTTTTAATATGCAAACAGCAAAAGGAACGCATCAATCATAAAACACGTTACACAGACAGACAGACAGACACACTACCACTTCAGAACTGGGGGATTCATCTTGCCTGTCCAATAAACACAGCAACTACTCGTGCTCTCACCACACAACACCAAATCACCCGCTGTGAACACTGCAGACCGATAGCCGAACCACCACCACACACAGAGGACTCTGGCTAATACTGGAATCCCAATTCTGAGTAGAAGAGAAAGCAGTATGAGATACAACCAAACAAATAGACATTCCACGTAATGGTCTGTCAATTAAACACTCATCACATGTTGCCAGAAGGAATCAGTTTGTCACAATATTCACTGGCTGACACTGGTGAACTCTTGTCAGCACAACACAATACTCAAAACACATTTACAAGCAACATCCACAGTGGCATAATCTTCACAATGAAACACAGTAGTAGCGACAAAACTGGTAGCTTCTCGCCACTGTACTCAGGTCTGAATGTCAATTATATAAAAGACTAAATTTAGAAGCGTCACCAAAGGCTGTGAACGCACTATCGATCCGGTCGTCAAGGAGACCCTCGTTCGCTAAAAATGAGACAATCAAACAATTAGAATAAATATACAGTACAGATTGGCAACAAATGCGTCGTCACGGTCGTCAAGGAGACCCTCGTGCGCTGGAATGAGATCGTCAAACAGTTAGAATAAATATACAGTACAGATCGGCAACAAATGCGTCGTTATGGTTGTCAAAGAGACCCTCGTTCGCTGGAATGAGATCGTCCAACAGTTAGAATAAATATACAGTACAGATCGGCAACAAATGCGTCGTTATGGTTGTCAAAGAGACCCTCGTTCGCTGGAATGAGATCGTCCAACAGTTAGAGTGAAAGGTACAGATCGACGGTCGATGCCTCGTTCCAATAAAAGGCAGAGGAATGGTCGAAGACAGCTTGCAGAGGAGAATACAACTCAGTTCGGAAGCGCTCCAGTTCGAATGACTACCGGATGCAGGTAATCCTCACAGGACCATCAAATGGGTCGCATAAAGCCTAACAGCGCCCACAAAGCCTGCTGCAACACCTCCTGGCCCCCGTGTCACTGTAAAAATATAATACACATTTCAATTTAAGAAATCACCGTCTCGTGAACCTAACGTTAAAATAAGCTTAACATACCTGCGTATGGTAACTCGCCCCGCCCAGTGCACTTGATGGCGTGCCAATTATGGCCTCACATTAATAAATACTAGTTCAACGGGTCTAAAGTACTCCTCAGCCACACACTGTAAATCACATGAGTGTCAAATTACCCTTCCACACCAAACATTCATAATGAGACTTGCCACCAGTAGCTCTTACCTCCTGGACATAAACACGGCGCACAAGAAATGACATCACTCCCAGGACCCAGAAAGACGCGCTTAACGATGTCAACCTCATCTCCTTTTATGTCCCTTGAACGTGCCGTATCCGCCCCTAATCACTATAAGGATTGATCGCATCACCACATTACCAAGATTTTTTATTGAACAATATGAACAACCATAAATGGCCTGGTACAAAATCGGGAGAGTCACGATATTCGATTAGTTAGTGGACGCATAAAGTTTGCCACAAAGAACCGGCAAATGTAATCATTATGAATGTGTCAAATATTGCAAGGAGACATTTTAATCGTTTATTAATAAACTAGTGTTTTCTTTGTCAGTCTCGGCTGCAGAGATGTTGATGATGCCGACTCGCCATCTTCGCAGTATTGTGAACGTGCCTTTACATGAATATCAGATGATGTCACCAACGTCTCCTCACTGACGTCACTCAATTCTAAAACTTGTCTTCCGCCATCCTGAGTACCTGATTCGGCAAGATCGATACGTCAGTCGCAAAGGAACTAGAGCTTATTCTCTGGCCGAGCCCGAACTTGCGGGCCGATATTTCCCGTCACTATCCTCGGGCCGGGGCCTTGATCTAGAGACGTGCACTCCCAATGCAAAAGAGTGCGGCGCGGGACTAGATTTTATGGCTAGTGCGAGCGGCAATGCACTCTCTGTGTGTGTGCGCGTTGCAGGGAGAATAAAAAGATTCGAGGGACTCCCGCAAACTGGAAATATCTATGATTCTGATTCTGATTCTGATAAAACATAAAAACTAATACATTTTTGCAGAAAAGCAACAAGAACTAAAACAAAATAGAAACGATTTACAGGCCAGAGTTTCCTTTTAAAACACGTTTGCAGCGTTGAGCGATGTAGCCAATCACAGACATATGTGTTGATTTCTTCAACGCAAAGGCCAATCAGAAGCATTTAAGATAGACTCCCCTCACTGCTCAAAACCTCTATGCTCAAAACTGACTTTTTGTTCAAAGCTCTGTATGCTGACAAATCCTCTAATTGTAACAAACAAAGTGTATATATTATGAAAGATTCATTGTGCAGTCAGCTTAATTGATATTAACAGAGATGTGAGATCGCGATTAACTGATGTCATCTTTTTAGGAATTATTAAGGGAGCGCACTTTGCGCGCATTCAGTCAAAATCCTTCAATCATATCTTGCCCAACCACGCACGCAGCTGCTTGCTTTTATGTTATAACAGTGGTTTGTGTGTGCAAACTCTCTGTGCAGTGTTCATGTTGTCTGTGGTGAGTGGATGTAAATGATAATGAGCTTATTTTTATGATATATGAGCTTCATTATTTGCATGTGCTAACAAGTCATTCACGTGTTGATGCGCGGTTCTAACGAGCGCTTTTCTGAGCGCGTACACCGCTTCGCACGCGCGCTAAGCCTGTCTAACAACAGCGACAGGTTACTGAACGAAGTTATCTTTCTAGTCTTATTGCGCGAATACTGTCAAATACACACAGGGTTTACATAAACAAAGTTGGTTATGTATAAAGTGAAACAAACAGAGAAAATCTGCTTCCTAGCTAATGCCGTCAGTATTGTAGACAGTACTCGGCAGGTACTCAAGATGGCGGCAGTCAACTGGAAAAAGAGCGGATGACGTAAGAGGTCATGTGACTGAAATAAGATGGTAATGAAATCACGGCTTGTGACGTTGCAGTTTCGTTGCCAGTAAGCAGTGTTGTGCCAGTTACTTCCAAACTGTAATACATTATACATTACTTGTTACTGTAATTACCAATATATTGAAACGTCTGTTTATGATACCCCCCTTAAAAGTGTCCAGACATTAGAAAAATATCAGTCTACACATTCACATTCTGTGAATTACACTGCGCAAATCAAAAGTAATACTACCCACCGGGTGAAGAAGGGTTGGCTCTCCACAGAACATAAAATATTCATTTTATTTTATTTTTCATGTTCGCATTTATGAGGAAAAAACAATGTAGCTACGTGACAGTTCTCCGTTACGGACGCGACCGCTCTGAAGCGCCACTAAAAGACTGTTTTAAAACTTTCACAGAGACCTCAAACAGAAGACACAAAGCCTTTCTTTAAAGAGAATTTCGATTTGTACTAATTGTATCTTAATTTTAATCAATGTTTCATCAACCAATTGCCTGGATTTAATAAATAAGAAGTAAATATAGCAGATAATAGATAGGCTAATCACGACACGGAGGCGCCTGCGCGTGAACTGGAGCGCGTCTCATAAATTAACCGAAACTCAGCGTATTGAAATGTCTACTTGTAAACAGAACAATTCAAAACGAAAGAAAACGGACTGCTCTCTGTTTATCTGTATGAAATGTGCATTTCTCTCAGGCGCATTCACTACTGTGAAGATCGCGAGTCAGCAACGTCAACTTCATCTTTATTAATAAACAATTAAAATGTCTCCTTGCTATATTTGACATATTCATAATCATTGCTTTTGCCGGTTCTTTGTGACAGCTTTTAGTTGCTTTCCTTACATCATGTTACGTGAACGCGTCACCACCGCATCAAAAATGAATGCGTGATGAAAACAAGAGAAATACCACATAAACATAGCCTAACTGTTTAGAAAGAAAACACAGAACAAATGGAGTAGCCTAATGCGCATACGTCCATCTCGCGAATGTACAGTCTTCTTCTTCACCCATTAGCCGCTTTTCCACTGGGCCGAAATCATGCCTCACGGCACTCCTGTAACAAATAAATCGCTATACAAATATAGGTCAGACGCTGCCATTTAGTCTTTATTTACAAACTTGGACACCACACGCGGCTATTGACTGACCACGAACAGGTAAATTAGCCTACTTGCATTTTTCATTTGTTAATGTCTCGCGGTCTTGCTGTTTTTTTGTTGTTGTTTTTTTACAATTAAAACTAAAAGTGTGTTGTAACGCAAGCGTAACTGAACATGTAATATAGTAAAATATTACTGAAAATTGATTAGTAATGCCTTACACTACTGCGTTAAGGCATAAAGTAATATGTTCCTGTAATGCATTACTTTTGTAACGCGTTACTCCCAACACTGGTGTCAAATACGGGACGATTCTGTATTATACGGAACGGTTGGCAACCCTACTTGTAGCCTATACACACGAAAAGGGTGTCCCAGATTTATGCACTCTGGGACCCAGAAAATAGCGATTTCAGTGTCCCAAAACGCCGGATCCACCGGGACGAAACGGCGATACAATACAAAATTTTAACGTATACAACTAAAGGCATCTCCGTGTTGACAGGGCCATAGTTAGCACCTAGCAACTGCATAGCAACGCCCTAGCAACCAGACAGAATATTAAATCATTAAAAAAAAAATCAACGAATTAAACACAATAAAAATGATTAAATGTTCCATTAGTTCACCTGCATCATCGGAGACAGTTAGTTAACCAGACAGACAGTTGATCAGATACATGTTTAATATGTTAAACTATTGAAATATTAAGTTAAAATCATTATCTCAGGAGGCCTATCAGAGCTCAAAGGGGTTCTGCTGTTTTTGGACTCATGTCTAAATGTTTCTGTGTTTGGCTCGAGTACAGGAGACCCACCCGCTCTGTTCCTCCTCCTCCACTTCTGTTCTGTTTTCATCAGGAAAGCAGTAAATCGAGAGACACGCGAGGATCTGCTCGTCATCTGCTCGTTTCTCGTTGTTTGTGACAGACGTGACGTCATGGGCCGCTGGTCAACACGTGTCGCGCTTCTGACGCTCCTTATTGGTCAGATTCTCGCAGGTAAGACCACGGATTGGCTGGAACTCGTGTTTTTGAGTTTGACATACAGCCGTTGTCTTTGAGGATCATGTCGATCTGTGTTTTCAGATTGATTGTGTGTATGTGTGTGTGTGTGTATGTGTGTTGAGTGTGTGCAAGTGAGAGAGAGATTGTGTGGATGTGTGTGTGTGTGTGCGCATGTCATGAGAGTGTGAGTGATGTGTGTTGAGTGTGTGCAAGTGAGAGAGAAATTGTGTGTGTGTGTGTGTGTGTGTGTCATGAGAGTGTGAGTGAGTACTATGTGTGTTGAGTTTGCAAGTGAGAGATTGTGTGGATGTGTGTGTTGTTTGAGTGAGTGTGTGAGAGAAGAGTGTGTGTGTGTGTGTATGTGTGTTGAGTGTGTGCTAGTGAGAGAGAGATTGTGTGTGTGTGTGTGCGTCGTGAGAGTGTGAGTGAGTATGTGTGTTGAGTGTGTGCAAGTGAGAGAGAAATTGTGTGTGTGTGTGTGTGTGTCTGTCGTGAGAGTGTGAGTGAGTATGTGTGTTGAGTGTGTGCAAGTGAGAGAGAGATTGTGTGGATGTGTATGTGTATGCGAGAGTGTGTGTGTTGTTTGAGTGAGTGCGTGAGAGAAGAGTGTGTGTGTGTGTGTGTGTGAGTGAGAGAGAGAGAGAGAGAGAGAGAGTAACTGTGACTGGAACATCTGGTTCTGATTAGGTGTGTGTGTGTGTGTGTGTGTGTGTGTGTGTGTTCAGCGCTGTATGACTGACAGAACCGCAGAAACACTGGAGATTTCACACATGATGTACTGGAGTCCATCCAGAAGCTTCATGTTCCCGTCCTCAAATCCAGATCCGAGTGGATCTCAGTGTTAGTGAGGCAAGGGAGAGATTCGTCGTCGCGCGCGTGTGTGTGTGTGTGTGTGTGTGTGTGATCTCACGCTCATGGAATGACCAGCTCTACCCATAAACACACAAAACCTTTCTCTTGTGTTTGGCTCAGAGATTCTTCATCAAGTTTCACTTACATCATTTATTCCAAACCTCACTTTATTCTTCTACAATATTGTTTTTCTATCAACAGAACTGAAACAGAGAAAACAAGCCAGATTTCAAATTACATGCACCACAAATCATGTTTTTTTTGTTTTGTTTATTAGTAATATCTAAACATTCTTATATTAAAGGTGGGGTATGTGATTTGGAAAACGACCGGCAGATTTTGAAAATACACAATTCAAATGGTCCTATCTTCTTTCCTCCAACGCTGGCCCTGACTCCACCCATTCGAAGAACATGGACGCGCAATCATGCATGAGCGAAAACTCAGATGCGCGAGAGATTGTAATGACGATTTACTACTAATCATGGAACCGGCTTTACTGACGAGATGCGCATGCGTCACGAGCTTTGAGTATGCGTCACGAGCTTTGAGAATGCGTCACGAGCTTTGAGTATGCGTCACGAGCTTTGAGTATGCGTCATGAGCTTTGAGTATACGTCACGAGCTTTGAGTATACGTCACGAGCTTTGAGTATGCGTCACGAGCTTTGAGTATGCGTCACGAGCTTTGAGTATGCGTCACGAGCTTTGAGAATGCGTCACGAGCTTTGAGTATGCGTCACGAGCTTCGAGTATGCGTCACGAGCTTTGAGTATGCGTCACGAGCTTTGAGAATGCGTCACGAGCTTTGAGTATGCGTCACGAGCTTTGAGAATGCGTCACGGGCTTTGAGTATGCGTCACGAGCTTTGAGTATGCGTCACGAGCTTTGAGTATACGTCACTAGCTTTGAGAATGCGTCACGAGCTTTGAGTATGCGTCACGAGCTTTGAGTATGCGTCACGAGCTTTGAGTATGCGTCACGAGCTTTGAGTATGCGTCACGAGCTTTGAGTATGCGTCACGAGCTTTGAGTATACGTCACTAGCTTTGAGTATACGTCACGAGCTTTGAGTATACGTCACGAGCTTTGAGAATGCGTCACCAGCTTTGAGTATACGTCACGAGCTTTGAGTATGCGTCACGAGCTTTGAGAATGCGTCACGAGCTTTGAGTATGCGTCACGAGCTTTGAGTATACGTCACTAGCTTTGAGTATGCGTCACGAGCTTTGAGAATGCGTCACCAGCTTTGAGTATACGTCACCAGCTTTGAGTATACGTCACGATCTTTGAGTATACGTCACCAGCTTTGAGTATGCGTCGCGAGCTTTGAGTATGCGTCACGAGCTTTGAATATGCGTCACGAGCTTTGAGTATGCGTCACGAGCTTTGAGTATGCGTCACGAGCTTTGAGTATGCGTCACGAGCTTTGAGTATGCGTCACGAGCTTTGAGTATACGTCACGAGCTTTGAGTATGCGTCACGAGCTTTGAGTATGCGTCACGAGCTTTGAGTATGCGTCACGAGCTTTGAGTATGCGTCACGAGCTTTGAGTATGCGTCACCAGCTTTGAGTATGCGTCACGAGCTTTGAGTATGCGTCACGAGCTTTGAGTATGCGTCACGAGCTTTGAGTATGCGTCACGAGCTTTGAGTATGCGTCACGAGCTTTGAGTATGCGTCACCAGCTTTGAGTATGCGTCACGAGCTTTGAGTATGCGTCACGAGCTTTGAGTATGCGTCACGAGCTTTGAGTATGCGTCACGAGCTATACGTCACGAGCTTTGAGTATGCGTCACCAGCTTTGAGTATGCGTCCCGAGCTTTGAGTATGCGTCACCAGCTTTGAGTATGCGTCCCGAGCTTTGAGTATGCGTCACCAGCTTTGAGTATACGTCACGAGCTTTGAGTATGCGTCACCAGCTTTGAGTATGCGTCCCGAGCTTTGAGTATGCATCACGAGCTTTGAGTATGCGTCACGAGCTTTGAGTATGCGTCACGAGCTTTGATAATGCGCACGAAGGGGGTCACACGCGCTGGGGGGAGGGGGGTGTGGGACGACCGTTTGATTGACGCACTTACTGTCCAATGATTCCAGGTGGTCTTGGAAATGATTGGCTGAGGTTTTTCGAGTACTGCCCGTTCCACAGATGATTAAATTGCTTAATTTTCATTTCAGTGCTTCTAAGTCAGTGGCTGTAAGTGGGTTAGGAATAGGATTTCAAGTTATTTTGAAAAAATGGACAAAAAAGAGAATCACATACCCCACCTTTAATAGGACCTCTTTTTCCAAAGAGGAATTAGGCCTATTATACATTTTCACAAAGTGTTGATGTTGTTTCAGGCTCTACTGAACAGGGTTTCTGCTTGATTGTTGATTATTGGTGGAAATTTTTTTATTATTTCCAGAGATTTGTTCATTTTCAGATCATTCACAAAAATGATTCTTTCAGTGACAATTTCTTCATATTACATCAATACGCCAGCGGGTGCGAAGAAGAGTTTATTATGTGCATGTCTCAAGTCAACGAACGTATTTACTTGTTACAAAAAAATTATTTGGCTGTGTTAACATGTGTGCCAAATTTACTCATTAAATTTATCAAATAAGTCTAAATAAGTGGTTCAGATGACCAACGCACAAGTTTTTCTTGCATAATTAACATTTTAATTGTTTGGTCAGATATTTAGCTACACATTCATAAATCTGGGATTATATTAAACGTTGAGTTATGTTCTCTATGTTAAATATGAATATATAAACAATCGTATGTGGACACCTATAACTGCGAATGGTTGCTGAATGAGACTGAATCACATGCTAATGACCGATACCCGGTACTCTCATTCATTTCATTCACGAACCAAATGTACCAGTTCGTTCAATTCGTTCACGAACGAGGTCGCTCTCTCGTCCAGATTCAAAACCGCGATCTCGACAGTGATGGGCGCATTCATTCAGTAGATCCAACCAATTACATGCCGCTTACAGCCCGAACTGAAATGTCATTTGCTGACGTTATGCAAATGAGACCTAACCAGAGAATGTCTAATAAGGGGAGAATTGGCACTGTCTGGTCACTTCCGGTTTCTGGACTGGCTGCAGTAACACGTCTCTGTCCATGCGGGGGCGCTAGCAGGCGAGTGCAGAATGAATGGGAGTCTATGGGGTTTCACCCCCAGAAATCCAATTTTCTCAGGATGTAATTTTTTGTGAAGTAATTTGAAAGTTGCATTCAAAAGGGAGGGCTAAGATAATACACTCAGCTGAAAATTGCATTTTTAAGTTCACTTATCTGTTCTAAAAATCCGTTCAAAAATGTGATGACGTCACATAATAGCAGAATGCTGGCGTGTTCCGGCCAACAACGACCTAACCTGTAAGAAATAGAAAGGACATAAGTACTCGTTCATTCGAATTTTGGTCTATAATCTAAATTGAACTTGCGGAATCAACAATAAAATCTACGTTGATTCAACGACAAACAGGAGAAAGGGATACATTTATTCGTCTAGCTCCATAGACTCCCATTCATTCTGCACTCGCCCGCGATCACCTACAGTGGAATTCTAATGGAACTGCAACCAAGATGATACAACGGGGTTAATAGGAAGTGCCAAGACTCTCCATAGACGGACTCTGACCTAACCAATTGAGAATGTCACATGCCGATTTGGGCGGGGTCTGAGCCGGTCGGCCATGATGGTAGGAGACGCTATCGGTTGCCAAGGGCAACGCCTTCAGAACTTCACAGAGGCGCGACTAAACATTCTAGAGCTCTTTAATTTTCGCGCATTTATTATTTCGGCGGGACAGAGACGGATCTAAACTTATGTTGTCCAAATATATATATGGGGGAGAGCCGGGAAGGTTGAAACACTTTTCAGATAAACGTAGTTTTCTAAATTAAGGTTACAGATAGATTTTTTGTGTGTGTGTGATCAACAACTCACATATGTGTTCTCTTAGTATCAAGTGTTATTCGGTTGAAACATAGAATGATTTAAGTAAAAATTTACTTTGAACGGGAGTTGGGCTTTGTTTCAATCGTCCCTCGAGAGCGGGTCGATTGAAACACAGGGGTGGGACGGATAAAACATAACAGTTTAAACGGTAACTTTTCATCTAATTCTTGTTTTTATGAACAATACCTGACAAGTAACTTATGTACATATTGTTACAAACATATTTTGTCATTTATTTTCATTTTAAGGCTCATATTAACATTTTTGTTCTGTCGCCCAATAAACAATCAGCGATAAGCCTTTGCGCATTTTGCGTAATCTTTCTAATAGGCTATTTTGAAGAAGACAGACAAATCCGTTTACAATTAATTCTTAGATTTATTCCTTGAGTGATTTAGTCATATTGAGTGTTTTCCTATGACCAGGTTTAACTGTCACGAGTCGCTGTTTCAACCATCCCGACAGCGAATTCCAGCCATTTAAACTTGTTTTGTCCGTAAACTAAAAAACTCTGATATTATACACTTAAGGGTGTGATGCAGTACTAATACACCTGACGTATTATTATTACAATGGCACATGAAACAATAAATAGCCTACATCTTGTCAGTCAAAATAAAGTACCGCACGAAAGATTTCACTAACCACACTCAAAAACAGCTTTCCGGTGTTCTGACGATTCATGCTACCCATCGAGATGTGCTACTTACTGGTTATGCGCATGTGCAGACTCATTTTTCTTCTGCTTACCACGCCCATAAATCTATGCATCCTTGCTGTGGAGACTTGTAGGAAACTTTGACAGGTCAAAGATGAATAGTACAGTACTGTACTCTTAACTCTTAGTTCTCTTCGAAGTTAACTCTTAACTTCGAATTTTATAATAATTATATTTCATATAATAATGTCATTTTTACTTGTTATATCAAAAGTGATAATTGCTATATGAACTATAGTTCATTTAAAACATCAAAATATGCTCCCCATACACCTACCCTGATTTAAATGAAATAACGATGTCATAATATTGTGAGATTTACACAATTATGGAAACAATAGAGAATGAATCAACATTCTCTGTGATCGATTCGCGCTTCGGTAGCATTTTTTGCGAAGGCAGCACAAATCGTCAGAACACCGGCTCTAACTTTAAAACGGCAAGACGTAAAGAAGAAATGTTTTCGCGGGTCTGATAGGAATTGCGTGCTGTACGTGCTGACGAAATTTGACGTACATAACGTGGTTTTCAAGGAAATCTCAATGTTTCATCCGTCCCGCGTTTCAATCGTCCCGGCTCTCCCCTATATATATATATATATTCAGTTCTCAATATTATATTGATAAGCCATATCAAGTTGTTTTAATGAACAAGGCACTCAAACAACACTTTTGCACATGTTCGTTAAAGCACAGCAAACAGTGACAATCTTATTAAAGGCATCAGCCAACCAAGCAATCCGGCGTCTCCTCGTCAGGTCAGAGACTTGCTCTCCCTGATGCTGTGTCCATTTCGGTAACCTAAAAATCTGTATTCCATTGTTCATATGTTTTCCGTATGTATCGTGTGAGGTACTGGAGCAGTTTTTAACGCAGCAGTGACTTCCGGGCATGGTAAAACAGTGCGGAATTGCGAGAACCTCCTTTACTACCGAGTTAAAACACACGTAAACAATCATGTTCTGCCGCCGGGATCCTGCCAACATGGCGGAGAGGGGAGGGGCTCTGTACCATGACCACAACTCCTCACTCTCCTCAATACTGTCTTTTTTTGTTTGTTTTACAGTTTTTAGAGAAGTGCATGACATGAATAAAACGTAATGAATTCATTTTTTGATAAATAATACAAAATGAACACAAAACACCAGTGATTACACTACTGTACAGAAGTCAAGTAAATTGTTCCAAGTGCAAAATACCACAAAACTAAGTCTAAAACACAAATAAATAAGTATAAATATAAGAAAATCAGGTAAAGAGTAGTGTAAATTTAAATCAAGTAAACAGTCAAGTGCCCCCCGATAATTGAAAAAACAACTTTATATTATTACGACATTAGAATTATATTTTTAATTTATTTATTTATTTTCTCTTCCTTGCCTTTCAAGGTTGTAAATATGATTTGAGACTTCATTGCTGTTATTTATTGTAATTTGCAACTACGTTTGCCTTTTGAGAATTGTAAAAATGTACAATTTTGTTAATAGCCTATTGTTTGTTCAATGCCAATTTTGTATGTAAATTGGGTTTCCTCTGCCACCTCGCAAACATCAAAATTAATAAATAAATGCCCCCAATTAAAAATGGTGTAAAAAAAATGAGAAGCACTGAATGGATGTCACAGTGTCTGGTTTGTGTTCCCTGGGTTTTTTACTATAGGTCTGTTTACTATAATGTCTGTTCAGTCATTGAGTGCTTCTCATTTCTTATTTGTGCATCCTCGTTTCCTTTCCTTGCTTCCTTTCCTAGCGTCTCAGCTCCTCCCACTGTAGGACGCAAGGAAAGAAAATGAGGACGGAGGAACCGAATGAAAGCTTTTTTTAATACATTGGAATACTTGATCACTCGAGCGTCACTTCACAGCGTCATCAGCAGCGCTCAAAGGATCTGCCCTTATGTTGTTAAAGTTTGGTTATTCAAAAAATTCATAATAAATAATAATAAAGCAAGATGCCCTGTTGAAATATGTGAGATGTGTGGATTATATAAACTGCAAAAGTAAAGTATAAATTAAAAAGATTGTGACCGATGTGAAGGGGGAGGAGAATTGATGCGTGCGTCGCGTTTAGTCAATAAAACACTTCCGCATAGGATACACCTGTGTATCTTCGCTCATAACTCCTCTGGAAGCTCCTCACTCCTCGATCCTGACTCCTCGCGGTGCAATTAGAGAATTGAGATGTCCTTCGAGATGGGTGAGCTTGATTGGTTTCCGGGTCATAGGATGGAGGCCGGAGGAGACGAGGAGGGATACTGAGAAGCACCCTTCGTTTAATGTCACTGCACTTTGAAGGTCTGTTTCCTGTTTGTTTCTTGTTTTGGACGGCCTCTGTATGGATCTTGAACCTTTGCCTGGATGTTTACAATTACGGATTACCCGTAACATCACGAATGTTGATTATTTTCCTCATATTCTCCATTGTTGCGGCTCCTCTTTTCCCAGTCTGTCAGTAACGCTCTGTTTACTTCCTGTGTCTATGAAGCCCCTCCTCCTGAAAAGCACGCTGTGCTCTGATTGGTCGGCTGGAGCAGTGTGTTGTGATTGGTCGAGCGCTTCGAGTGTGTTTGGGAAATGTCCCGCCCCTTACCATAACCGCCAGTTTAACACACTACTAACTAACTCAACCAGGCCCCGCCCCTTTATTCTGCGTATGAATTATTATAATGAGCAATATTGTGACGTGTTCGTTCACGGGAGAAACTCAAGATACAACGGAGGCATTTCAGGGAGTGTATTATTTTTTTAATTTAACTTCAAGTAACATTTTCTTGTTATTTTTTTGTTATGGTTTTAGTGAACTATAACAACACTGATACACACACAGTTTCTCATTTGGGTGTGTGTTTGACAGTGCTGTAAGTGTTGTGCTGATGTGTGTTTTCTGTGTCCGAGGCTCTGACGTCAGATCAGGAACACGTGACTCTGTGTGTGCTGGTGCTCGCGCTGTGTTTAACAGGCTCATCCTTCACTTACAGGAGATCTGTTAAAATGCTGCTCACGACAGGGAGTTATTGCTAAACATCAAAGACTGTGGAGGTGTGAATCCTGCGGGAAAACTCGTGAAACATAACAAGCCCTGAGAGCTTAGAAAGCTGCTGTAAAAGCTGCGCGAGTCGCTGTGTGTGTGTGTGTGTGTGTGTGAGTGTGTGTGTGTGTGTCCATGTGTGTGTGAGAGAGAGAGACTGGAGAAAACGGCCTTCTTCCTCAGTGTTTCTGTCCTGGTTATTTCGCCAACACCATTGGCAGACATTTGTTCTTGTTTTAAGCATAAACTCACTTCATTTCGATATTTTTTCATATTAATATCTTAATAATATGGAAACCCATTTCCGCCACATAAGAAATGTTTTAGTAAATCATAATTATAGAATGAAAAGTCACATTTATGACATAAAACGTCGATAAATTCGATATTTTGACAAAAAGTACAAAATTAACTAAATTAAACATCCTAAATTGAAATTATTATTAAAAAGGGCAAAATTAATAAATATGTAGCCCCCCTGTAGGGCTATGGCAGTGCTTACTACGCCACCCCTTGGACAGGACTAGTAAGAGCAAGAGGACTCTATGTTGCAACAAAAAGCATGCCCAGGCTTGGATTAACAAAGTGTAAAAAAAATACAATCTTTATTTTTTTTTTGGTTTCAGTAAAAAAACATGAGTCGCTTTTGGTTGTCCATAAATAACATGAAAATACATAATTTAGCATAGGAATAGTACAGAGGAGGGTGGGCCACCGGACCACAAGCCGGCCCAGGCCTAGGTTTCAATACCACACGTGAACTAAGGTGCACCCTTGATGTAGAACCAACACTACAAACTCAGCCTTCACACCCACAGCAATCATGCTCCTTGAGCCATTTCTAAAAGGTGCACACGTCACAGCATTACACTGCACACATTGGTTCCCCGAATGGGTGAAACACTCAAATTAAGCTAGAACCTGGTGCGCTAGTCTTTCCTATGGGCCCGACCCACCCCAAGACTACTACTGGGGAGGGGGATGAAACAAACAAATAAGAAAAGAAGAAAAATCGCTAGCCGGTGGTCACAATTAGTTCACTACCACAAATATCTTACAATCCACCGGCTAGCAGAAAAAAAAGAGAAAAAAAAAGAAAAAAACATTTACCAAAGAAAATGTCTAAAAAGCAGCACCTGCACATTCATACACATTTAAACACATTCAAAAGAACAGCAGCCGACAATGGATTGGCTGTAGCCTCTATAAAAAAACAAGAGACGCAGTTGAGTGCTCTGTGTGCCTAAAATTTATAAGCAGTCAGTCCATTATATAGCTACTAAACCCCCGCACACACGCCAACCACCAGCCAATAAATTCATCATCAGTCAATCTATTTACATAAAGCTGCTAAACGCACATTCCCTTTTTACCACACACATAATAATCATAGCCATTACATACCCGCCTGCCGTCAGGTGATTGTGTGGGTAGACAGTGTTTCGGCGCGTCCCACTTTCACCAGGCTCACGAAACGCTGGTGAACATATCACCGGAGCCCCATTACAACCAAAACAATAAACAAGCAGGGATACGCTAACACAGTCAGATTAAAATGTACCTCCGAGTTCGTCAATCCAGGCGTTCCCACCGTTTCAGAAGCATACACACCAACAGTAGTGCTGTTGGCAGTCACTCGCAACACCTTGCGCTAACAGCACTCCGGAATACTGCCGCGCTCCAACCCGTTAGCAGCTAGCTATAATGCATGGCTACCGGCATAAGGACCCCAGGTGCCTATATACCTGCCTGCTCTCAATTCTAACCACTCCCACCCACATTAGGTACCGTAGCAGCACGGGGAGGAGTGAAAGCGAGCCGAAGCGGTGAAAGAGAGATGAGAGAAAAAAAAAAGAACCAAAACAAACGTCTCAAACCCACAGGCTACAAATAGTCTAAATTAAGACATAATGTCACATTTGTAACAAAAATCCAAAATCTTATACATACTAAATTGACTTTAAAATGATCAGTCAAGGTTACATATAAAATAGAAATTATCACTTGTACATTTTTTAAAAAAAATTCAATATTATAACACTAAATGGAAACTATGACTTAATCATAATTATGACTTAAGTATGGCTTAAAAAGGCAAAATTATGGCATAAAAAGTACAATTATGAAATTTAAGGCAAAATTATAATGCCCTCAGTTGAAATTGACTTAAAAAGGAAAAACTATTTTTTTTTAATTTTAACATACTAAATTGAAATTATGACTTTAAAAGGCAAAACTGTGACATAAAAAGTCCAAATTATGACATTCTAAGGCCATAGCATAAATCGAAATTATGACAATAAAGTTGAAATTATGTCTTTAAAAGTTGAAATTGACAGTCAAAATTTTAACAATTGAAATTAAGACTTAAAAAGTTGAAATGATTGCATAAAAAAAATCTAAATTAAGACAATACAAGTCAAAATTATAACATACTAAATTGAAATTATGATTTAAAAAGGCAAAATTATAACAGTCAAGGTTATAGCATAAATTGAAATTATATAAAAAATGTAATTATGACAAAAGTTGAAATTACTGTCCTAATTTCTATTTTACAATGTAAAAATTTTGACTATATATGTCAAATTTTGACTTTTCATCTTATAATTATGACTTAGTATGTCATAATTTCGAAGTTTTAGGTTATGATGTACCAGAGTTTTTTTGCGAGTGTGTGTGTGTGTGTGTGTGTGTGTGTGTGTGTGTGATGAGCTGACATCATCCGTTGTCAGCATTATTCAGATGATGTTATTGTAACTGCAGATGATTGTGTTTGACAGACGTGAATCTTTACTCTCCTCTGATGGGTTTTCCGTCTGATTGATGTTAATCTGTTTTTAGTGACTCGACTCAGGTGTGTGTGTGTGTGTGTGTGTGTGTGTGTGTGTGTGTGTCACAGGCCCAGACACGAGCAGCTCAAACGCCTGTCAGGATCAGAAGTCTCTGCGCGAGCGAATGGACGGCGTCGAGGAGGTGACGTCACTCAACACTCAT
This sequence comes from Siphateles boraxobius, assembly GCF_051911475.1. Lineage (NCBI taxonomy): Eukaryota > Metazoa > Chordata > Actinopteri > Cypriniformes > Leuciscidae > Siphateles > Siphateles boraxobius. The sequence continues at coordinate 264,027 of NW_027508858.1, read as the reverse complement.
AAACCTGATCGATCTCTGTCAGTGTTTGATTTACACTGAAACAATGTGTCAAAATTAAGTGAGTTTAGTCTTAAAAAAAGAACAAATATCTGCCAATGGAGTCAGAAAAATAATCCTGTTTTTACTTTAAATTAGGTTTATTTTTCTGACTCCATTGGCAGATATTTGTTCTTATTTTAAGCATAAATTTACTTCATTGAATTTTCAGTAAACAGAACTTAATACCTTCAGTTATTTAACTTCCCCAGTAAATTTATCTTGAATGTTTAGATATTTGTGCTGGAAAACGACACGTAAAGTAAATGTTTATAATATCTTAATATCTTCAGGTGCATTTATCAGCTGTACGATAATATAGGCCTACTTACATTCTGAGATGATATCAACAATCAGCTGTATATTTATATCACAGATTATTCGGTATGTATGTGAATAAAGTTGGACATGCTTGTATATCATAAAAAGAGCTGGTTAATAATAAATAAATAAATGTCCCAATTCCACTTTTTTTCCACTATATTTTTTCAGACTTTTCTACACACGTCTAAAGACATTAAGATTTTTGCATAATTTGTAATGCTCAAAAATGTATTTGATTATATTTTTGAATGCATGTAAAAATAAAAAATGTAAGGACAGCAACATAATTTCGGCTCAGATCATGTGGATTCAACGCGTACCGGATGTGGGCCGGATCTGGGCCGACACTATGTTGCTGTCTGGACATTTACTGGAGAAACAAAATGAGTCTTGCTTTTTTTGCAAGTTTTTGCTTAAAACAACAACAAATATCTGCCAATGTGGTCAGAAAAATAAAACTTAATTACTTAAAGGTGCTGTATGTAACTTTTTTACCCTACTAAAGCATAAAAATACCATGATATGTTTGTAGATATTTAGGAAACATGCTAAGTACACAGACTCGTTTCTCTGAAAAATACTTCAAAGCCAGTTATTTTATTTATTATTTTACACGTTCAGTGTCAGCCGGTTTTTGTTTTGGTCTGTGTGACTCCGCCCACTTCCAGTTCAGCCAATAGTATTTCGACACCCCGGGTTGCCAGTTAGCAGGAAACACAGCATATCGTAGCCATGGAAACCAGCAAACAAACTGGGTCAGAGATCGCAGATTCCACACAACCTAAAAAGCCTCTATAAACGAGAGCATATTAAAACACGGATAAATTAACTCATTAACTTGCAGTCTGTAATGTCCTTGACTTTCGTTGTCGATTGCGCTCGTTCCTGTAACGTGCGCTCACACTGGCGAGCCGCGTGATGTCGAGTCCGAGGAAGCGGGGCGGGAAAAAACGATCTCTGATATTTTGAATCTGGACTGCAGTACTTATTTCGACCACTAGATTGCCACTAGACTTACAGACTGCACCTTTAATTTTTATACATTTCTCACTTAATATATTCAGTCATTCTGCTTCTTCACCAGTAAATGTATCGTGATTTAAGAATGTTTAGATATTTGTGCTGGAAAACAAAAAATCGTTTGTTGCAGTCCCAGACAGCAACATA
>NW_027508858.1:235000-257500 GCF_051911475.1 Siphateles boraxobius | reverse complement strand
TTAAACTGGTGTCCTATAGAGCTCCGGTAAGCAGCAGAGATGAAGGGTTCAGGCCTTCACTGAACGGTAGTTTAAGAAGTCTAACAGTCAGAAAGGTAATTTGGCAACATGTGAAAAGAGGAACGTTTCAAAGCAGCGACAAGAGACGAATATATTCCAGGAAACACCATCATCATCATCATCATCATAGCTGTGGGTTTATGGGTCTATGATTATGATGCCTTCACGTGCTATTGGAAATTTCCCACTTCCCACTCCTGACGTCGTGATTACAGCTTGTCGCATTCCGGTTCTTATTAAAGCCAAATCATATTTAGCGTCCCATTTATAGACAAGCATATAAACATGCACTGCACTGCATCTGGATAGTCAGTTTGCTGACGATTCTGGAATATCGGTCAAATACAGGCTATTCTCACTGTGTTTAAAACATACAATGTGCTTCAAATTATTATTCATATATGTAAATACGCACTACTTTAACATCAAGACAAGATCTTGTAGCTGTTGGGGAAAATCTATAAAGAATAGCAGTTACAGCTGCAATCGTTCTCTTCTCCGGGTTGTTTAAAGTTTATGGCCCGCCCAACTCGGTTTCCCAGTAGTAAATATGACTTGAGAGGGCGTTCATGTCCAAAATACAATTAGGAATTTCCAATTAGGAATTTCCAACTAGGCATTTCCAACTACGAATCTCAGACTTGGAATTTCTTACTAGGAAACTCCAACTAGGAAAGTGCTCATGTCCAAAATCCGACTAGGAAACTCCAACCAGTCATTTCCGACTAGAATCTCAGACTAGGACTTTCTTACTAGGAAACTTCAACTAAGGTGGCGTTCATATCCAAAATCCAACTAGGAAACTCAAACTAGGAAACTCAAACTAGGAATTTCCAACTATGAAACGCAGACTTGGAATTTCTAACTAGGAAACTACAACTAGAAATTTCCGACTAGGAAACTACAACTAGGCATTCTGATAACATGTGAAGGCAGCATTACTTGCCTGTTTATTAAGATTTTTGATAAATAATTATTATAAATACGAGTTTCCTAGTCAGAAAGTTCCTCTCAAGTTGTATTTACTATGGAAAACTCATAGATAATTTTGATAGATAAAATAGCCTGAAATTCCGGATAGATTCTAGATAACGCCGTGAATGTTTATATGGTTGTCAATCATTTTGGCTTTAATAAGATTTTCACAATAAATAGGCAAGAATAAACCTGGTGTGCTCCATGATTTCTGTCTTTTCCAACAACAAAGCACTTGAACGTGTCAAGCTTGTAATCACGACTTCAGAAGTAGGAAATTTCCATTAACACGTAAGGCATCATCATAAAATCATCATACGCCACATATTTTACTACGTTTATGGTTCCTTTGATAATGAGCTTATGCCTTCATATGCTATCGGAAATTTCCTACTTCCTATTCTACTTCCATGCTATTGTAGCCGTGTATAAAACATACAATATTTTTCAAATAATTATTCATATTTGTAAATATGCACTACTTTAACATCAAGACAAGGCAATATAGCTGTTGTAGAAAAATTTATAAAGAATAGCAGACACAGCAGCATCGCCGTGTTTAAAGTTTATGGCCCGCTCAACTCGGAAACTCGGATGGCACAATCATCCTCGAGCTTCCCAGTGGTAAATACGATTTGAGAGGGCATTCATGTCCAATTTCCAACTAGGAAACTACAACTAGGAAAATAAAACTAGGAATTTCAAACTAGGAAACTCCGACTAGGAAATTACAACTAGGAAACTCCAACTAGGCATTTCCGACTATGAAATTCAGACTTGGAATTTCCAACCAGGAAACTTCAACAAGGAAGGCGTTCATGTCCAAAATCCAACTAGGAAACTCCAACTAGGCATTTCCGACTATAAAATGCCGGCTAGGATTTTCCACTAGGAAACTACAACTAGGAAATTTCCGACTAGGAAACTAAAACTAGGAATTTCGAACTAGGAAACTCCAACTAGGAATTTACGACTAGAAAACTACAACAAGGAATTTCCAACTAGGAAACTACAACTAGGAATTTCCAACTAGGAAATTTCCAAATAGGATTTTCCGACGAGGAAACTCATATTTAGGATAATTCCGATAGCACATTAAGGCAGCATTAAACACCCATTTTTGATCAAATAAATGCAGCCTTGGTGAGCAGAAGTGAACTTCATTCAAAAACATTTAAATATCCTAATGATTTCTTACTTTTAACCGGTAGTGTAAATACTGATGATCTTTAATTCAGGAACCAATATGTATATCCTGTTAAAATGTACCTCCTCCAAAACTATTAGTAAATCATGGTTCATGGTGTAAACTACTGACCACTGGATATTTACAATAAACAGGGTGATGAGCCCTTCAGGAAATAAAAGCTTCATGGGCTCTTTAAAGGAAATGCTGATTGTAGAAATGGTCATGTGATCACCCTCATGTAGAATTAAATCAACATGACTGCAGTTCATCTCACTGTAAACAGATTTGTCAATGCATTTTCCATTTCTTTAAAACAAAAAACTAAACAAATGACTCTCCGATTGAATTCTACAGTAGAATTTCTGCTTTGAAGTGCTGTGGAGGAAAACAGCTGGAAAACACCGGCATCTGATGCACAGATGAGGAAAACAAGAGAAGATATCATGCGCACACTATCAGATTCATGTGGAATCTATTGGAGGAAAGTGTAACCAGTAAACTTGTATGAATTATGGGGTGAATTGTGTAAAATCGGTTCTGATATGAGGATGAATGAAGAAGAATAACAACACAAACACTCCCATCAGAAGCACATACTTCACTCACTAGTGTCTACTAGTGTGTGTTAACTAGTCCTAGAGTTAGTCTTCTCACAGCGCATGAAAGCAGGAAAATCTGTGCTGAATTCAAAATGCTTCCATGATCGATAATAACTCACGTATGTAAACATACAAATGCATGTGAAATATCAATGAATCCTCAAGCATCTTCATGTGTGGATGGCGTTTCTGCTTCCAAGACAATTAAGCAGAAGACGAAGATCCTTCATCAGTTTCATGGCGTGTCGTCATACTCAAGCGTGTTGATTTGCCTCTAAAATCTCTATTTTACATCATGCTGAAGAGATACGTTGCATAGAAGTTCAAACTTGCTGTAGGAGACGGCTCTGATCATGGGGTTTTAAAGGCATGGCGAGTGCTAGCAGCTTCCAGGAGACGAGCAGACCGAACCGCACATGCTCAGTTTGGAGGCCTCGGGCTCGGGCTCGGGTTCGGGCTCGGGCTCGGGTTCGGTCTCTTCGTCCTCGGTTCCTCCTTCAGCTTCGGCTTCATCAGCATCTGGATCTCCATCAGCTCCCATACAGCCCTCCTGCTCCTGCCGACGCTTCAACCTGAACACACACACACATCTGGTGTAAAACACACTACTGCACACACATCTGGTGTAAAACAGCTGTGGTTTCCAGAAATTTACCGTAAAAAATACAGCAACATTTTAGGTTTTACAGACTTATCTTAAAATTTACAGCAATAAGCCATATTTCATTATCTGATATAATGTTAATTTACTGAGCTATTGAAGTAGTAATATCTGTTTTGTATCATTGTAACACACTGATAGCCAATAATCACAGCAGTGATTAGAGTCACATGATCAATCAAAGCTCTTCACAAGAAGCTCTTCCACAATAAAGTTAATACTAATATATAGAAGCTGCGAGGTGTCATTCACACAAACATTAAACACCATCATGGTAACATGTTGAAATTTTAAAAATGCAATAAACATTAATTTAACAACATTAAATGTAACATAAAACCCTAATGTACATAACTGATTAGGAACAAACTAAGAAAATTATGAAGAAACAGTTATGTTTCAAATGCAGAAAATACATCAAATGTGAAGTGTCACGCAGGGAATTGTGGGAATGTCAATTTACGATTTTTCACTGTAAATTATACAATGATTTGTTCTTTTTCACTTCCAAAAACTGTAAATTTAATGGTATTCAACAGTACATGGTATTTAATTACATTAAATGTACCATTATATATATCAAAGTAATTTACCGTATATAGTAAGGAAACTTTCTGTTAAGCAATAAACAGTTTTTCACTGTAGCATTTTTACAGTCTTTTACTGTTAAAATCACGATCATTTTTTACAGTGTACACACAGATCAGGTGATCTGATGTAAAACACACACAACTGTATCTGTCCTGTATGGGATCAATATCCCGTCAAAAGAATTGCGGTCACGAATAAATAAATAAAAATAAGCGTGAATCAAAAATTTAAAAACGCATGTAAAAAATATATTGCACAAACTGAAAAAAATCATGCAAAATGATCAGAACAGCAACGTGGTCATTGGTGTGACATCAACTCCCCTCTTCGATTGATTGGCTAGAGGAGGAGCTGTCAATCTAGAACTAGTGCACCAATGGTGACGCTTCAGCCCGCCCTAATTTACATGAAACTCAAACTGCAACATTTGGAACAGCAAGCGCAGAATGAGGAAAGAAGGTGTACAAAAGAGTAAAATATGAGCAGAAAATGTAAGAGAGCACAAAGTACAGCGTAATAAAACCAAGGAAAACATAATTTTTAAGAAAACTTGTTTTGTGTATTATAATTTTTTATGTGTTAAAGTTTTTATTCCTGCTTGTTATTTTTTGATTCACGATTACGAAAATATCAAGAAAATATGACACAGCTCAGAACTGTAGTGTTTATATTCTCACTTTTCACGGTTGAAGATCATGAACTCCTGCTGGACGACTTCAAGGCACTCCTGAAGATACTCGTTCTCCTGCAGGAGAAATAAAGACATGTTCATCAGCTGTCACACGCGAGTCACATTAATACAACCATCGCTCAGAGTTATCTAAGTCTATTATCTATTATTTATACATCGTTCATGGAGCGTTATTTTTCAGCTGGACGTTCGTCTAACGTTTTTAAATGTTACTATTGTTTCAGAGAACATTCAAAAGTAACGTTCCAATAATATTTAAAGAATGAAGTGTTCCTTTAACGTTCGCATGATCAAGAATAAACATTTATTAAAAAAACAGGATGTTTAACTGAATGGGAACGTGAGGAAAATGTTCTCATAACATATTTTTGTCAGCTGTTGTTGTGTTGAGCTCCGAACACAGAATCCTGCTGGAAACACCAAAAATAGCCTGGTGTGTTTCAGGAGAAGCTGCAGCTCTGAAAGCTTCATAATTTAATCATCCAGGTAATAATGCCTTCGCTTCCTGCGTCTCCAGACCACAGAAGCTCATCTTCAGTAAGAGGAGCGAGATGACCTCATCGTCATGTGATCTGATCAGACACGCCTCATAATCATGTGATCTGATGACAGACACGCTTCATAATCATGTGATCTGATCACAGACACGCCTCATAATCATGTGATCTGATCACAGACACGCCTCATAATCATGTGATCTGATCACAGACACGCCTCATAATCATGTGATCTGATCACAGACACGCCTCATAATCATGTGATCTGATCACAGACACGCTTCATAATCATGTGTTCTGATCACAGACACGCTTCATAATCATGTGATCTGATCACAGACACGCTTCATAATCATGTGATCTGATCACAGACACGCTTCATAATCATGTGATCTGATCAGACACGCCTCATAATCATGTGATCTGATCACAGACACCCTTCATAATCATGTGATCTGATCACAGACACGCCTCATAATCATGTGATCTGATCACAGACACGCCTCATAATCATGTGATCTGATCACAGACACGCCTCATAATCATGTGATCTGATGACACACGCTTCATAATCATGTGATCTGATCACAGACACGCTTCATAATCATGTGTTCTGATCACAGACACGCTTCATAATCATGTGATCTGATCACAGACACGCTTCATAATCATGTGATCTGATCACAGACACGCTTCATAATCATGTGATCTGATCAGACACGCCTCATAATCATGTGATCTGATCACAGACACGCTTCAAAATCATGTGATCTGATCACAGACACCCTTCATAATCATGTGATCTGATCACAGACACGCCTCATAATCATGTGATCTGATGACACACGCTTCATAATCATGTGATCTGATCACAGACACGCTTCATAATCATGTGTTCTGATCACAGACACGCTTCATAATCATGTGATCTGATCACAGACACGCCTCATAATCATGTGTTCTGATCACAGACGCGCTTCATAATCATGTGATCTGATCACAGACACGCTTCCTAATCATGTGATCTGATCACAGACACGCTTCATAATCATGTGATCTGATCACAGACGCGCTTCATAATCATGTGATCTGATCACAGACACGCTTCATAATCATGTGATCTGATCACAGACACGCTTCATAATCATGTGATCTGATCACAGACGCGCCTCATAATCATGTGATCTGATCACAGACACGCTTCATAATCATGTGATCTGATCACAGACGCGCTTCATAATCATGTGTTCTGATCACAGACGCGCTTCATAATCATGTGATCTGATCACAGACACGCTTCATAATCATGTGTTCTGATCACAGACACGCTTCATAATCATGTGATCTGATCACAGACACGCTTCATAATGATGTGATCTGATCACAGACACGCTTCATAATCATGTGTTCTGATCACAGACACGCTTCATAATCATGTGTTCTGATCACAGACACGCTTCATAATCATGTGATCTGATCACAGACACGCTTCATAATCATGTGATCTGATCACAGACACGCTTCATAATCATGTGTTCTGATCACAGACACGCTTCATAATCATGTGTTCTGATCACAGACACGCTTCATAATCATGTGATCTGATCACAGACACGCTTCATAATCATGTGATCTGATCACAGACACGCTTCATAATCATGTGATCTGATGACACACGCTTCATAATCATGTGATCTGATCACAGACGCGCTTCATAATCATGTGATCTGATCACAGACGCGCTTCATAGTCATGTGTTCTGATCACAGACACGCTTCATAATCATGTGTTCTGATCACAGACGCGCTTCATAATCATGTGATCTGATCACAGACACGCTTCATAATCATGTGTTCTGATCACAGACGCGCTTCATAATCATGTGATCTGATCACAGACACGCTTCATAATCATGTGATCTGATCACAGACACGCCTCATAATCATGTGATCTGATCAGACACGCCTCATAATCATGTGATCTGATCACAGACACGCCTCATAATCATGTGATCTGATGACACACGCTTCATAATCATGTGATCTGATCACAGACACGCTTCATAATCATGTGTTCTGATCACAGACACGCTTCATAATCATGTGATCTGATCACAGACACGCTTCATAATCATGTGATCTGATCACAGACACGCCTCATAATCATGTGATCTGATCACAGACACGCTTCATAATCATGTGATCTGATCACAGACACGCCTCATAATCATGTGATCTGATCACAGACACGCTTCATAATCATGTGATCTGATCACAGACACGCCTCATAATCATGTGATCTGATCACAGACACGCTTCATAATCATGTGATCTGATCACAGACACGCTTCATAATCATGTGATCTGATCACAGACACGCTTCATAATCATGTGATCTGATCACAGACACGCTTCATAATCATGTGTTCTGATCACAGACACGCTTCATAATCATGTGATCTGATCACAGACACGCTTCATAATCATGTGATCTGATCACAGACACGCTTCATAATCATGTGATCTGATCACAGACACGCTTCATAATCATGTGATCTGATCCTTCACTCGTCAGGCTCAATATAATAAACAACCAGCGCTGTTATAGTTTAAATGTCACACTATAACATTGAAATGTCATTTTCACTCACAGACTGAGAATCTTTGCTGTTGTCTCTCGATCTGTTTTTTGCCAGTCGCTTCTTCTTCTTGTGAAGCGGCCGAGACTCCAGGATCATCTCCTCCAGTTCGAAGGTCGGATCGCAATGCAGACGCCCTTTCTGTTTGAGAGAAGAGAACACACACAATACTGAGAATACAGCAGCGTTTCTTCATCATGAGTGAGTGTGTGTATGTGTCCGTGTGTGTGTGTGTGTGTGTACAGGGTCTAAAACTAACCAAATCAACACCTGTCAGTGCAGAACATTTACAGGCCATAAATATAGTTTTACTGGCTATGAAACAGTATTTCAAATTACTGCCTTAAAATAGATTTGTTCCCTTTGGAATTATTATTTAAAGACTTTATGTCACTGTATTTTCTATTAAAGCAGGACGTTTAATAAGTAAGGACGTTGCTTTTCTTACTTTCTTGAAAAACATGAAAGTAAGTTCACTTTGACTTAAAGCATGTGTGCAGGTTTGGAGGGATTGTGATTTAAATGAACGAGGCATTATTCCCAACAGCGACTCTCCGCTTCGTTTTAGACCCTGATCGTGTGTGTGTGTGTGTGTGTGTGTGTGTCCTGTCACTACTGGAACTCAATCTCACATTGGGAACGAACCCGGGCTCCATCTTCTTCTCATACACATCGTCCCAGCTGACGTCGGAGAGATAGGGAGCCGTCTGCATCTGAGCCAGACTACAGAACCGGTGCTCTGGGTTCACTGTCAATAACTGCAGAATCACAGAACACAGGCAGTTACACACACACACACACACACACACACACACACACACACACACACATACACACACACACACGATTGAACATGATTCGAAAAGGTTAAATGGTCCTGAAAAAAAGTGACACTTGTGCTCCTCGCGGTTAAAAATGAGTGCACTGAAAAATTGAAATTTCATTTAGTGGAAGCGTTTGGTACTGCAGCCGAACAACATCTCACTGAAAGCTCATTTTTTGAGATATCAACATCAAATTTGGAACACAACTTATTTATATTTATGGCTTTGATTTTCTTGCAGTTTTAGAGTATAAATGTAAAAAACATAAACATAACTTTACATAACTATAAACATAGCTGTTTTTCATAAAAACATAACTTTTTTTAAGTTCACTTTTTACAACTTTTTTAACTTAACAGCAATAATCTGCCAAGTGTCGTCTTCGAAAAGAGACCAAACTTACATCTGTGGCTCTAAAGCATTCAAGATTTACCACAGTTTAAGTTGGAAATTCAATTTTCAGGTCTATGCTCAAAAAGTGAATAAATGGATTATGAATACAGCGTAAATATAATTTGTAAAAAATATTTTAAATATAATATAATTTATAAATAAAATAAATCGACTAAAAACACAAAATATTAAATAAAAAACATAATAAAACAAAAAAATAGTACAAATTTCATTGACAAAAAAAATAATTCTGTAAATATTGACCGACACGCGAAGAGCACCAGAGGGTTATTCGTACGCAGAATAAAGGGGCGGGGCCTGGTTGAGTTAGTTGGTAGTGTGTTAAACTGGCGCTTATGGTAAGGGACGGGACATTTCCCAAACACACTCAAAGCGCTCGACCAATCACAACACACTGATCCAGCCAACCAATCAGAGCACATTGTGCTTTTCAGGAGGAGGGGCTTCATAGAGAAAGGAAGTAAACAGAGCGTTACTGACAGACTGGGAAGAGAGGAGCCACTGAATCTGAATTTGTCTCATATGTGATGAAGTTTGCATCTGTTTATTACTGTGAAGCTGCTTTGAATCAATCTGTGTTGTATATAGTGCTATAGAAATAAAGCTGTCTTGACCTAAAAGTGGAAGTTCTGAGCATCACACTTCCTGTACCCACAATGCTCTTCTCCTCTGATTCTTCTGTATGTAACTGGTTTAAAAAATGACTGCAATGTCTCTCCTCTCTCCTCTGTTCTTCACTCCTATCCATTTTCCTCTCATAATATTTCTTCTGTCTCTCCACTCATTTTCTTCACTTATCTCTCATTATCATCAGCTCTTTTTTCTTTTGCTCGTCTCGATCCTTCCCTTTATTCCCTCCTGCATCATTAGAGTGTTTTATGTTCTCTTCATTCATTCTGACTCCATCTGTGTTCTGTCTATTTTCATTCCTCTCCATCTTTTTTCCATTTAATCCTTATTAATTCAGTTTGTTGAGGAAGAGGCTCGGTAAGAACTCACCTAACAACGACCCATGACACCATAGCAACCACCTAGAACACCCTAGCAACTGCAGAGCTGATTAAAACATAGAAATGCCTGCCAACTACCCAAAACACCCTAGCAACGGGCCGACTAGAATGACATGAGAATAAGAATATGTGAGTGGTGTTTGTTCATCATATATAAGATGAGCTCTCACCTTCCTCAGCAGTGACACAAGGTCTTTGTGCCAGGAGGAGCTGTACTGAACACTGACGGTGCTGAACAACTGCAGCAGAGACTCCACCGAATTACTGCCGTGGATCTCATACGGCCTCTGATGGACAGACAGACAGTCAGTGAGATAGACACAGTCAGACAGACACAGGCAGACAGAGAGACAGACAGTCAGAGAGTAAGACAGTCAGATAGACACAGACAAACAGAAACAGTCAGATAGACAGACAGACAGTCAGTCAGACATTCAGACAGTCAGACAGACAGTCAGACAGACAGAAAGACAGACAGAAAGACAGACAGTCAGAGAGAAAGACAGTCAAACAGACAGACAGTCAGACAGACAGAAACAGACAAACAGAAACACAGTCAGACAGACAGATAGTCAGTTAGATAGACACAGACAGACAGTCAGTCAGTCAGACAGACATACAGACAGACAGTCAGACAGAGAGTCAGTCAGACAGACATACAGTCAGACAGACAGACAGTCAAACAGACAGACAAACAAACAAAAAAACAGAAAGACAGTCAGACAGACAGTCAAACAGACAGTCAGACAGACAGACAGTCAGAGAGACAGACAGTCAGACAGACACAGTCAGTCAGACAGACAGACACAGACAAACAGAAACACAGTCAGACAGACAGATAGTCAGTTAGATAGACAGACAGACAGTCAGTCAGACATACAGACAGATAGTCAGTCAGAGAGACATACAGTCAGACAGACAGACAGAAAGACAGACAGACAGACAAACAAACAAACAGAAAGACAGTCAGACAGACAGTCAAACAGACAGTCAGACAGACAGACAGACAGACAGACAGACAGTCAGAGAGAAAGACAGTCAGACAGACACAGTCAGTCAGACAGACAGACAGACAGACAGACAAACAGAAACACAGTCAGACAGACAGTCAAACAGACAGTCAGACAGTCAGAGAGAAAGACAGTCAGACAGACACAGTCAGTCAGACAGACAGACACAGACAAACAGAAACACAGTCAGACAGACAGATAGTCAGTTAGATAGACAGACAGACAGTCAGTCAGACATACAGACAGATAGTCAGTCAGACAGACATACAGTCAGACAGACAGACAGAAAGACAGACAGACAAACAAACAAACAGAAAGACAGTCAGACAGACAGTCAAACAGACAGTCAGACAGACAGACAGACAGACAGACAGACAGACAGACAGACAGTCAGAGAGAAAGACAGTCAGACAGACACAGTCAGTCAGACAGACAGACAGACAAACAGAAACACAGTCAGACAGACAGATAGTCAGTTAGATAGACAGACGGACAGACAGTCAGTCAGACATACAGACAGACAGTCAGACAGTCAGTCAGTCAGACAGACATACAGTCAGACAGAAAGACAGACAAACAAACAGAGAGAGACAGTCAGACCGACACAGTCAAACAGACAGACCGTCAGACAGACATACAGATAGACAGTCAGTCAGACAGACATACAGTCAGTCAGACAGACAGTCAGACAGAAAGGCAGACAAACAAACAGAGAGAAAGACAGTCAGACAGACACAGTCAAACAGACAGACAGTCAGAGAGAAAGACAGTCAGACAGACAGACACAGTTAGACAGAAACACAGTCAGACACAGATATATTCAACCGGACAAACAGACAGTCAGACAGACAGACAGACAGACAGTCAGAGAGAAACACATACAGACAGACACAGTCAGACAGACAGACACAGACAAACAGAAACACAATCAGACAGAGACATAGTCAACCGGACAAACAAACAGACAGTCAGAAAGACAGACAGACAGTCAGAGAGAAAGACAGTCAGACAGACAGACAGACAGACAGACAGACAGTCAGACACAGTCAGACAGACAGTCAGACAGACAGACACAGACAAATAGAAACACAGTCAGACAGACGGACAGACAGACAGTCAGAAAGACAGCCAGACAGACAGACAGACAGAAAGACAGTCAGAGAGACAGACAGTCAGACAGACAGACAGTCAGACACAGTCAGACAGACAGACATACAAACAGACAGACACTCAGACAGACATACAGACAGTCAGACAGACAGACAGACAGACAGTCAGACATACAGACAGACAGACAGTCAGACAGACAGACAGACAGACAGAAAGGCAGACAAATAAACAGAAAGACAGTCAGACAGACAGTCAAACAGACAGACAGTCAGTCAGACAGACAGACAGACAGACAGACATACAGTCAGTCAGACAGACAGACAGACAGACAGTCAGACAGAAAGACAGACAAACAGAAAGAAAGACAAACAGACAGACACAGTTAAACAGAGACACAGATACAGATAGACAGTCAGACAGACAGACAAACATACAGACAGACAAACATACAGACAGACAGACAGACAGACAGACAGACAGACAGACAGAAAGACAGTCAGAGAGACAGACAGACAGACAGTCAGACACAGTCAGACAGACAGTCAGACAGACAGACAGACATACAGACAGACAGACAGACAGACAGACAGTCAAACAGACATACATACAGACAGTCAGACATACAGACAGTCAGACAGACAGACAGACAGACAGACAGACAGACAGACAGACAGAAAGGCAGACAAATAAACAGAAAGACAGCCAGATAGACAGTCAAACAGACAGACAGACAGACAGTCAGTCAGTCAGACAGACATACAGTCAGTCAGACAGACAGACAGACAGTCAGACAGTCAAACAGACAGACAGACAGACAGACGGACAGACAGACAGACAGACAGTCAGACAGAAAGACAGACAAATAGAAAGAAAGACAGACAGTTAAACAGAGACACAGACACAGATAGATAGATAGTCAGACAGACAGCCAGACAGACAGTGAGAGAGAGAGAGAGAGAGAGAACAAAAGCTTTCATAAATATGTCCATGCAAACACAGTTAGTCATTCTGCTGATAATCAGTTTAGATCTGTATGAATCTGCACAGTCCAAGCAAAACTGTGCCGGTAAAGATGGTTAACCAGGGAACTACTATGGCCGTGTTCAGTCCAGAACACAAGATGTACTGGTGACTATCATCAGCACAAGTAGATCATCTAAACCACTACAATCTTTCTTTTGGGAAACGCAGCCCTGGTGACTATATTATCCCAGCTTACAAAAACATGTTCTAAGAACATTTTGCTAACATTCCCATTGAGTTATAAAAAAATATTTCTGAATATTCTCTGAATGTTTAAAATGTCCAGTTTATTAAACATTTTTAAAAGTTTTTTTTTCTGGTTATGAGAACGTTCACGGAAAACAATTTTAATTCATTCTTCAATCATTGTGGGAACGTTACTTGAAACAATTAGAGACATTTAAATATCTAAAATGTTTCAGAAAAAATGTTCCACGAACAATGTATAAATAATGTTTTTGTTCTAACGTTTTGAGAACATTATTAAAGACCAGATAACTTTGAATGAATGTTCTATTATTGTTACTGGAAGAACGTTTGTTCATAACTTTGAGAGAACCTTCAGAGAATGTTGTTCCCTGTTAGGAATGGTGTCATCTGCACAAAACAGAGTTCTATCTTACCCAACCTCGCAGAACCTCAAAGATCGTGACGCCCAGCGACCACCAGTCCACCTCAAGAGCGTAACCGGTTCCTCCGCTCACAAACGACTGGAAGATCTCTGGGGCTGTTAGGAGACGATAACATGCTTTCAGACGGGATGATCTCATGTAGTCCGACTCTGACTAACAGCAGAAAGTCCAGTTAAGTACGGGATAATGTACATCCAGTCGTTGTTATCTCAGAATAAACCCGACAGGGTGATCAGGATCAGGATCTTCATCAGCCTGAAGGGGGTTTATTCTGAGATAACAAATTGCTAAATGTGCATTATCCCACTTATTACACATAAGTAAATAATCAGACACAAAATTATTTGAGTTGAAATATTTTATTTTGGTTTTTAAACGCAAAGCTTCAGCGGCGAGTTCAAACTAGACGGACATTTAAGAGATACTGTATACAGTCATGTCACTTATTACACAGCATTTCGCCACATAAATAATTATGGAGATAAGAGATATTGATTTAAGATTAAACTGTTTTAAAGTTGTACCTGTTTGTATCCTGTAATCCAACAGTGTACAAAATAGTCACAAACTGGCAGCAGCGTTTGTATGAAACAATTGTTTCTGCATTAAATTATTACATTGTTTAAAAAGTACACGATACTGGATGGCATAATTAAATAACTGTACACAAAATATTGATTTGACCTTTTTGATATTTTATTAGCTCACGAAAGCAAAACTTCCATGAAGAAAACACGTTCCTAGCGAGCGTACAGCGGTGCTGACTTCAGTGACTCGGATGAGTCTAGTTTAACACACTAGTTATATCAGTGGTTCTCAACCTTTTTGACTCCAATGACGTCGTTCCTAAACAATATTCAAACACACTCCTAGTTTCAGGTTAAGAGCTGAACGTTAATGCTCTTTTTAACCAATGAATTTGCATTTGAACTTTTCCATTGTTTCTGGTTTACTGGATCAGGAATCGGTTTTGCAGTTTTGATTTATATGCTGTTGAATGTTTGATGATCGTGTTATTTTACATGTGCGTCAGTAATGCTTCTATCGCTTGTTTCTGCTTCTTCTTCTCCAGTGTTTTGATCCAGAGATTCGGGACTCTTTCAGAAGATGTGTAATAGCGCCCCCTACCGTATAACAAAGAAAACACGGATGCATGGAAAATACCGTCAATGGCGGGGAAAGAGTTCAAATGTTCTTTACACTTTGGAAAAAAAAAAATATTTTAAGACCTGATCACTGAAATGTTCTTTGGGGAAGCAGAAATGTCATTCCGTGACCGATTGAACAGAATACATAAAAAAAAGAAAACAGTGGAAACTGGTTGAGTTTATCATAATTTCTCTTTTTAAAAGATCGAGCACTGAACTGATGAATGTGCAGTTAGAGTTCTGGATCTTGTAGATGAGCTGATGTTTCTTACCCATATAAGGCTTCGTACCCGCTAACGCCGTGGCTCGTTCTCCGTCCTTGATTATCGTAGCGATGTTAAAGTCTGTTAAATGTGCGTGACCTGAAGAATAACAGAGACGAGTGAGAACTAGACAAGAGGCGTCTAATGTGTGCAATAATACATTCTTTATAAGAAGGGAAAGTCATGAATAGACCGACATGATAAACACACACACCCACACCCACACCCACACACACACACACACACACCTCACCTTGCTCGTCCAGGAGGATGTTGTCAGGTTTGATGTCCCTGTGTAGAGAGAGAATGACATCATCGCATCAGGTTCTATGACATCAGCAGGTCAGTCAAACACCTTCACTTTAGTCACACGTCACGTCATCTGAGACTGACAGGATCTGAGGGTAATAATTACTGCAGCCGTGTGTGTGTGTGTGTGTGTGTGTGTGTGTGTGTGTGAGATTAGTGTCCTGAAAACTTTGACGGCCTTCCTTTGTGTCAATGTTCAGTTCTCGGGGGGCCGTCACAGTTTCAACACACTCACTAATTACAACGAGCGCACATACACATACACGTACACACAAACACACACACACAGACACACACACTATTTAAGAATAAAGCCCTGTCCAGCTTAAGCCGCACTCTGATTCCCTCACAGCTAATTAACAGCCAGCCGATTCCCTGCTGTCATGATGATGCCAGAGAGCAGGATGGGATTAATTCATGCAGATCTGAGACACACACACACACACACACACACAGAGCGTGCTGAAAAATGACGCAATTACAACATCGCCTGCATCCTTAAAGGGATCTCCAACATCATGCAGAGAGAATTTCATCTTTCTCTCTGAATCAAACATCAGTCTGTGGAAAACTCAACGTGACACACACACACACACACACACACACACACACACACACACACACACACACACACACACACACACACACACACACACACACACACACACACACACACACACACACACACACACAGTGGCTGCCAGGGTTGCTATGATCTTCTGGGTAGTTGCTAGGGTGTTTCTAGGGTGTTATGAGTCAATAGACACATGACTTGAGGAATCACATCTATCAGTCATGTGCCAGGCTTTGATTAAACCCGGATTTGTCAGATGTTTCCAGATGTTTCTTCAGTCGTGTGCCTCCGCTCACTCTCCTCTTTTTAGGGATCCTCCACCGGGACTAAATATACCTCTGTTGCAGCGTGACATGCCACACTGTTGCTAGGAGACACTTCTCCCCAACTTAGTGCAACTATAACACTCCAGACAGAAAACGCTCCTTCGGAAAAGATGCTGAGTGAAGCTTAAACCACCGCTGGAGAAACAATAGCCCCTTTCACACAGAGACTCCGGAAAATACACGGATAATGTGTCCCGGGATCGTCTGATTTTGGTTCAGTCACACTGCCAGTGATTTGCCACTGAGTGTGGCGAGGCTCGTTCCCCGAATGCTGTATCACAGGTTCAGGTGGTAGAAAGGCCCGTGCGTCATCACTACGACACACCCCTAATGGGATTGGTCCTGGCTTTTGTTCACACAGGGTGTGTTCCGGGACTGATCCCGTTCCTCATCCCGGCATCGATCCCGGGACGTGTTTGCGTTCACACAGAAGGCACTCTAGCAATTTTACGGTAATTTCCAGGGATCAACGCGCTGTGTGAAAGGGACTAATGTGACTAAATACAGCCTGACTAAAACACACACGCTCAAACTCACACACACACACACCTGTGTATGATGTGTTGGCTCTGCAGGTAGTCGAGCGCGAGTGTCATCTCACACAGGTAGAGCTTCACGGCGTCCTCGGTGAACGGCACGTTCTGCTGTAGATGATAACGCAGGTCTCCTCCCAGCAGCAGGTCCACCACCATGAACATGTCCTCCTCGTCCTGGAACGAGTACCTGAGCGCAGGGTCAGGGGTCAGACAACAGGAAGTGACATCACACAGCTCACTAAACATGCAAACCGCTCTCCTGATGAGATATACAGGTGTGTGTGTGTGTGTGTGTATGACATCGTCCCCATCAGAAGCTCTTTTATTGTCTTTCACAGAAATCTGATTGAGGTTTATTAATTTAAGTCGAGAAGGAGATTATCTGATTTGGACATTTTAATTAAAATGCCGGCACAGTTTAGATCACCTGTCAATCATCCCTCGGCAGATGTTAATCTGAGTGCGTCACACACACACACACACGCACACACACACACACACACAAACACACACACACACACACACACACACACACACACACACACACACACACACACACACACACACACACACTAATCAACTACTGCTCAACACGCAGGAAACTGATAAACTGCCGTTTCTCTTCATCTGGCTCTGAAATCTAAAGATATTATAGTTATTATATTCAACTAGTAACAATGAAAACACTATAAACGTCACAAACTGACATATGTATAGACAGACATACTGATAAAAAACGATATGGGTTATGTATATTTATAATGAATAAATATATATACTTTATTCAGAAATTAAATTAAATATAAAGTGTAATTGTGTGCATGTGAGTGAGAGAGTGTCTGTGTGACCGTATGTGTGTGTGTGTGCGTGTGCCTGTGTGTGTGTGTGTGTGTGTGAGTGTGTGTGTGTGTTTGTGGACTCTCCTATCACAGCACTTCAGAGCTCATTTCCTCTCTGTAAGAGGCCGCAGGTCTGAGAGAATCATCACATCTATTATGATCTCAGTCACTCACACTCTCATTCACTGCTAACAGAGACACACACACACACACACACACACACACACACACACACACACACACACACACACACACACACACACACACACACACACACACACACACACACACACACATCAGTAGTGGAGGATCATATCAGAGATCAGAGGTGAAGAGAGACAGTCTGAGAAGATCAGAATCGGATATACGTATATGACCAATGAGTGCAACACATCGTTTGTTCGGTTCATCAAGAGCATCACCTGAGAAATTAAAACTGAAGAGTGTCTTAGAGAGTAATGCATAACTACACAGGTCGGGAGGCACATAATGTCCAGTCATCAGTCAATATCACTAAATAAACAGGGTGATCAGAGACAGACGGGTCTCGTTTCATCAGGTCATAACCAGAGACTGTAAAAGAATATGTGCACAGTGTGCGTGACGTCACTCGTAGTGTTTCTGAAGAGCGTTTTTGAAGCCAAAAGTGGGCGGAGCCGGCCGTCGCCATCTTGTTAGCGCGTCACTCCCTGATAAACAATCAAGTGCAGTGAGGCGGATTAGCTGAGGTGACGTGACGCTAACACACAGCAGACAAAGGGCTAGTAGTGACATCGGCGGCAATCCACCTGTCACTCAACTTGCCACGGCCTTAATTATGCAGAACTTTAAGGCTTAATATAATTTAAATGGATGAGTTATAAAAATATTCACCCCCTCACAGTCGTCATGAAGAGCAAAATTAGCTATTAGACCAAAACCACTTTGTGTACCAGGCTGTAAACATGCTTTTTTTTTGTTTTGTTTTTTTGTAAAGTTGGGAATTTTAACATGGGGGTCTATGGGATTGAGTCTCTTCTGCAGCCGGTCTCTAGTGGCCATTGGAGAAACTGCAGTTTAAGGTTGCCGTTTGGTCATAACACTGAGAACACGATCACTTTAGATACACATTTTAATGATCAGTCCTCTTCTAAAACCTCTACAGATCTTGCGTTCGGACGCAGGGTGACAATAGTTGAGAAGTGTGTTAAAGCTGGAGTGTGTTGCTGTAGAACAGCCGACCTGGAGCCGGAGCTCAGAGGGAGCAGGAACGAGTCCGAGAGGATGAAATAATCAGGCCATGATGACAAATGAGTCGAGGGATGCAGAGAGGAGTGTGTGAGGAGAGGATCACATTTCGGCAAAATTCGCAGTGTCCCAGATAAAACTGGAGCTCGTCTCGGCTTCACGAGCAACTGGTGACACACACACTACCTCTCTTTCTCTCTCTCTCACACACACACACACACACACACACACACACACACACGCACGCACACACGCACGCACACACACACACACACGACACCATCGACCACAACATTCTTTTAAATAGACTCAAAAATGATGTTGGCATTAGTGGAATTGCACTACTATGGTTTAAATCATATTTATCTGACCATTATCAGTTTGTAGCAGTAAATGAAGAAATGTCTTATCGGTCACAGGTTCAGTATGGCGTACCACAAGGCTCAGAACCAGGACCACTGCTGTTCACTCTGTACATAATACACACACACACACACACACACACACACACACACACACGCACGCACGCACGCACGCACGCAATCCAATTATTGGACAAAAATACTTCACGTAATAACCTACAATACTGTTTAACACTTGATGCTGCTCTGTCAAGTCCTCGTCGTCGGTTAGGAACCTGGGTGTGTGTGTGTGTGTGTGTGTGTGTGTGTGTGTGTGTGTGTGTGTGTGTGTGTATGTGTGCTCTTTGATACCAATCTTTCATTTGAAAGTCACGTCTCTAGTGTCTGTAAAAATGCATTTTTCCATCTTAAAAATATATCTAAATTACGTCATATGCTCTCATTGACAAATGCAGAACAGTTAGTCCATGCGTTCATGACATCAAGGCTAGATTATTGTAATGCTCTACTGGGTGGTTGCCCTGCACGCTTAATAAACAAACTACAGCTAGTTCAAAACGCAGCCGCTAGAGTTCTTACCAGAACCAGGAAGTACGACCATATTAGCCCGGTTCTGTCAACACTGCATTGGCTCCCTATTAAACATCATATACATTTTAAAATATTGCTGATTACTTACAAAGCACTAAATGGTTTAGCTCCCCAGTACTTGAGCGAGCTCTTAACGCATTATAGTCCTTCACGTCTATTGCGATCTCAAAACTCCGGCCAGTTGATAATACCTAGAATATATAAATCGACAGCTGGCGGTAGATCCTTTTCCTATTTAGCACCAAAACTCTGGAACAATCTTCCTAACATTATCCGGGAAGCAGACACAGTCTGTCAGATCAAAGCTAGATTAAAAACACATGTCTTTAATCTGGCATACACATAGAACACTACACATTCCTATTATTCAAATCAGTTAAATGATTATTAGGCTGCATAAATTAGATCAGCCGGAACCGGGAACACTTCCTATAACACCTGATGTACTCACTACATTATAAGAAGAATGGCATCTACGCTAATGTTTGTCTTTCTGCCTATTATAAAATATAATTTAGTTTATTTATATATATAGCCGCTCTGGAGAAAACCATGATGTCATCGTCCAGCTCAGTTCAGTTCTCATATAATGGTGTCAATGCAGGAGATCAATAATATTGTTGAATATTAAATTAAATGTCCCTAACACTGTCTCTCAGACACACACACACACACACACACACACACACACACACACACACACACACACACTCTACCAAACACTCACACACACACACGCTTCATTCCTTTGTGGATTCCTCCTGAATGTGTCACACACCAACGCCTCTACGCTGGCCTTATTTCTCAAGGTGCTTCACGAGGAACGTCCCGAATGAACTTCACAAGTTTCTGGTCTGGGAACAGAGGAAACTTCCAGCGGAGGAGAGACAGAGACACTCGACCGGATCAGTGTTCGCTTTCCAAAGTTCTTTATTATATCTCTTTTTTTACAGACGAAAGTAAGTCATGCAGGTTGAAACGACATATGGGTAAATGAGTGAATGATGACAGAATGACCTATTTTTAGTGAACTGTCCCTTTAAGTAGCAGATTTTACTGTGTTTTTACTGTGTTAAAACACTCAGTCTCTCAATTTTACAAATAGAGGTAAAATATAATAACTTAAATGTTTCTCCTTCAAAGGTCAGAAGTTTCAGTGAAGTATTAACTTCATCTCAGACATTTCACTGAAATTCCCTGAGGAGAAATAAAGACGAATCAAATACAGATGCTGGTGGAAGACAGCCATCCATCCATCATCCATCCATCATCCATCCATCATCCATCCATCATCCATCCATCATCCATCCTCCATCCATCATCCATCCATCCATCATCCATCCATCATCCTTCCATCCATCATCCATCCTCCATCCATCATCCATCATCCATCCTCCATCCATCATCCATCCATCATCCTTCCATCATCCTTCCATCATCCATCATCCATCCATCATCCATCCTCCATCCATCCATCATCCATCCTCCATCCATCATCCATCCATCCATCATCCATCCATCATCCTTCCATCCATCATCCATCCTCCATCCATCATCCATCCATCATCCATCCTCCATCCATCATCCATCCATCCATCATCCTTCCATCCACCATCCATCCTCCATCCATCATCCATACATCCATCATCCATCCATCATCCATCCTCCATCCATCCATCATCCATCCTCCATCCATCAATCATCCTTCCATGATCCTTCCATCATCCATCCTCCATCCATCATCCATCCATCATCCATCCATCCATCCATCATCCATCCATCCATCATCCATCATCCATCCATCATCCATCCATCCATCCTCCATCCTCCATCCATCCATCATCCATCCTCCATCCATCATCCATCCTCCATCCATCCATCCATCCATCAATCCACCCATCATCCATCCTCCATCCATCCATACATCATCCATCCATCATCCATCCTCCATCCCTCCTCCATCCACCCATCATCCATCCTCCATCCCTCCTCCATCCATCCCTCCTCCATCCATCCATCCTCCATCCATCCATCCATCCATCATCCATCCATCATCCATCCATGATCCATCCATCATCCATCCATCATCCATCCTCCATCCATCATCCATCCATCCATCAATCCATCATCCATCCATCCATCATCCATCCATCCTTCATCCATCTAACACATCATCCATCCATCAACACATCATCAATCAATCATCCATCCATCCAGCACATCATCCATCCATCTATCATCCATCCATCCATCAACACATGATCCATCCATAAACATAATCCATCCATCATCCATCCATCCGTCATCCATCCACCATCATCCATCAATCATCCATCTATCCATCAATCCATCCATCCATCCACCTATCATCCATCCATCCATCATCCATCCATCTATCATC
>NW_027508858.1:212500-230000 GCF_051911475.1 Siphateles boraxobius | reverse complement strand
GTAATAAACCATAAACGACAGGTATTATTTATAAACGGCCTGACGACCATCATGAGCGGAGAGAGACGTGAAGCTTGAGAGAACCAGTGCTGTAATACACACCAGACCAGACACACACTGTGTGTGTAGTTCACACGTGTTGAGTCGTTCATTCTCTGTGTTTGTAGTTCTAGGTTTTTCTTTAGACTGCCGATCGAGAGTTTTTCTCCTGTAGGTGTGGAGGATTCCTAGTCGGAAATTGGACATGAATTCCCTCTCAAATGGTATTTAGCATTGGGAAACTCCAGATGATTACACACACACACACACACACACACACGAACGATTATCTGGTAAAGCATTCTCGCGCTCAGATGAGACACTTCCTGAAAATCATCTTTATGCTTTTATCCAATTCTGACTTTAGATATAACCTCAGAACTGTGCGATATAAACTCACATTGGCGGAAAAAAAAGGTGCAAATTGTGAGGAAAAAAACGCGCAATTACGTTGTTATTTTTTTATTCCGTGGTGGAAACAAGCTTCCATAACAACCATTTCAGAGACTGCCGCTTCAAATTTTAAATTAATATTTTACAAGCAACTCTTTTATTGTAATATAATAAAAACACCCCTAAACAAAACAATACAACCAAAACGAGCGCTATCCATCAGCCAGACAGCGCTGGGATGTGAACATATTGACGGTTTGCTTGGAAACGGAGGAGATTGAGACGAGAGATGAAGTTTAATCGATAAAAATCAGATCATACTCCGCATCTTCATATTTTCCCCATGAACACTCACCGGTAATACATAAAGATGAGGGGTGTACTACTGAGAGCACATTAACACACACATTACCATTAAATAAAGCATGAAAACACACACACACACGCGATTAGATTAGGTACAGAGTCACAGAAGGACAGGAAGTGATGCGGCGTTTCTATGGAAACAGCCTTAAAGACGACCTGACCATATAAAGAGGAAGACGATAATGATGAAGCTCTTCTTCAGTTACACAACTACACACACACTCGCACAAATCTCCGTTCCTGTGACGTCAAACCATCAGGTGTGTTGGATTACACGGATGATCTTATTTCAGGTTGAACTGCCACATTAAACAGATTAAGAGGGTTTATGCAGCATATTTCATTCATTTCTTTCCCTGAGGTCACAAATATAATCAGGAAAGATGTTTGTTTGCTGGTGTTCGGCAGTAATCGCATCTATCCTGCTTCAGTTGCACATTTATATATTAAGAAAAACTCAGATTTAAGGCAAGACACAGAAAGAAAACATCCAAAATACACATTTAAGTGTTTATTGGCTTCGTACAGATACTATTAAATTAAATTCCAGGACTTTCAAGCACTACTTTTTTTGGTTTTAAAGGACTATAATCTGAGATCTCACTTATCAAAAAATATTTGAGAAAAAGGTAAATAGATCAATAAAAATAAACTAATAAAACAAAATGGCACAAATAAAGTGCAGCACATGGAATAACTGTGTTAACTTTAATCACTGAAAGACACTATAATAAAAGATATCACTTTCCTTATTCAAACTGATTTTTCCCCGTATGAATATATGATTGAGCTGAAGAATAATAGATCTATCATTTACTTGGATATGAGGAATATTACACTCATACTCATGTGAAATATCTCTATATCAGACGGGCTGCATGTTAATTTTGCGTGAAAAGATTGTTTTATCAATAAAATTAAACACTAATTTCACATTTATTGTCTTTCAATAATGCAAGCACTTTTCAAGTACCTTTTCATGAATAATTCTATTTTCAAGGACTTCAATTTCAAAGAGTAAAATTCAAGCACTTTAAGCTCTTGTACGAGCCCTGATTATTGCATTTATCTTGATGCAATCAATCAACTATGGAAACATGGAGATGTTTATTAGTGAAGTTATTTTTTCAGCGGTGTCTTGCCTTAAAAAAGCATGAGGATCAGTGTCGTTCCTCACACACACGCCTCACACATGAACGAATCAGAAGCACAGGATAGTCACCAGAGGTTCACTAAAAACACATGTTCAATCTCCTGCAGGATCTCCAGCTCTCGGAAGACGTTCCGGACCTCGTCGCGCTCGATGCACTGCTGCTTGTTCATGTACTTCATGGCGTACATCTTCTCTGTGTCCCGCTTCTGCACGATGCACACCTGCACACACACACACACACACACACAATGAGAGAGTTACTGAGACACAACGGCTCAGCCCGCGTTAATTACATCAACATACATCATTATAGACTCGCGTCTGATATTAATAACCCGTTCGCTTCGAAATGCCACGGGTCAGAGATCCTTCACGAACACAGAATCCGCATTGAAAGCTCATTTAATGCTAATCAAGAGTGTTTGTGATGTGAGACAGAGATAAAGGTCAAAACACAGTATGGACTGGAGCGGCACCAAATGAAAATCTGATATCACTGCATATTTCACTAGAGTTATTTTCACTGGAAAATCTTAAACATATATATTTATATAATATTGAATAATATGTAATAAATAAAAATATACTTTTCTCAAAATTTGTTCTGAGCTCATATGAGTAGATATCAAATGAATGAATCAGCCTCAATCAGGGTAAAAGCAACTGAGTCATTGAATCATTCATTCAATCATTTAAAGACACTGTGCAGCACCTGTATTCATTGAGGAAAAACACAAACGAGTCAATTAATCATTAATGCAACAGATTTGTTTCAAAAACATGGACTCATTCAGGGGGAAAAAACAAGTGAGTCATAGAATCACACACTCAACCGATTCGTTCAGGAGAGACATTGAATCATTCGTTGAGTCATTTAAAGACACCGATCGGTCAGTGCAGAACCTGTGTTCATACTTCGTAGAGGAACAAAATGATCATTTAGACGGAAGTGAATCAATCAAAACTAACTTTAGCTGGAAAAAACATGTTTCAAGAAACCACTATAAAACCAAACCAATCTCTGTTACCTTGAATTATATGTTTATCTCTGTAAAGCTGCTTTGAAACAATCTACATTGTTAAAAGCGCTATATAAATGACGATGACTTGACTTGACAAAACAAACGAGTCAAATCATTCATTCAACAGATTGGTTTCAAAAACATGGACTCATTCAGGGGGAAAAAACAAGTGAATCATAGAATCACACACTCAACCGATTTGTTCAAATGAACTGATTTGTTCAGGAGTCACTGAATCATTCATTCAACCGTTTGGTTCAAAAGATTAATTCTCTAACAAAACAAATGAGTCATTGAATCATGGAGACTGTTTCAATATAATCCGTCATTGGATTGATTGAATAACTCTTTATTTTGTCAAGTTTAGTATATATTCTTCAGCTGTCCTCATTCAGGCGTTCAGGTAAACTGAACCGAGCCACAGCACGACTTCTAGAAACTGCTCTGATTCTGTCAAACGGATCCTGTGAGAGTCCAGAGGCGACGATCAAGACATTTCGCTGTCCGATTGAAACAAGCTAACAAAATAATCTAGTTGAAATGGCCTTTAGAGCGTCTCATCGAAATGTTGTTTTCCTGAAGTGTAGAAAAGCCTTTGAGCTCTGATAGTGTTTCGGCCGACAGATCCGGACTGAAACGTTCCTTAATTACATCCACTTTGACCCAGCGGTTCACAGAAGACTGAAACCTCCAATACAAACCTGCCCGCAGGCCTCGATACCTCAGATAAACAGAACAAATATCAGCGAGGAGAGGAGACGGAAACAGCGTAACCCAACTCAGATCTAATCATCCGCTCCAAAACAACACAAACACAGAACAAGCAGAAGAATAAGATGCTTCTAAAACATTATACAGTTTAAACTGCTTATAAAGTGCAAAAAACGATGTGTTTCTGTCTCGCTTTCCAGCACAAATATCTAAACATTCTTAAATCAAGATACATTTACTGGA
The DNA here is from genome assembly GCF_051911475.1 of Siphateles boraxobius. Lineage (NCBI taxonomy): Eukaryota > Metazoa > Chordata > Actinopteri > Cypriniformes > Leuciscidae > Siphateles > Siphateles boraxobius. The sequence goes on along the minus strand of NW_027508858.1, from coordinate 226,073 downwards.
GAAGAAGCAGAATGACTGAAGATATTAAGTCTTGTTTAATGAAATTTTTCTCAAAAAGTTTAAAACCAGAACAAATATCTGGCAATGGAAGCAGAAAAATAAATCTAATTCAAAGCGAAAACGAGATTATTTTTCGGACTCCATTGCCATATATTTCTTCTTGTTTTAGGACTAAAGTCTTAATTTTGACACATTTTTGCTTCTCCAGTAAATGTATTTTGATTTAAGAATGTGTAGATATTCATACTGGAAAAAAGGAGAAAATTACTGAGGAAGAAGTGCAATGCATCACATCAGAAACTCTCACTGAAAATATCACTTTGTCACAGAGCTGTTCTTTAACAATCTAATAAAGTTCACATTTATTTCTTATTCCAAACATTATTAGATTGTTAAAGAAGAGAAGAGATTTATTAGAGTTCACATTTATCTCTTAATCCAAACATTAATAAACCGCATTTAACTCCCGCTGGCTGCTTTTCGTGGTTCAATATTCATAGCGAACACCTGTGATTGTGCTTCAACACACAACACATTAAACGGGTTGTTAAAGGTCAGCCGTTGGCTGCGCTGAAAGACTGTTTCATGCTGATATTTCAGTCAGATTTTGGCTCTGGGAAACATCATAATGTCGGCTGTCGTCACCCGAGCGGATCGGCCCGTCGAGTCACGCTGTGAGAGTGAGATAAACCGGGGAAAGACCCGTATAAACACACGTCTCACTCAACAGATCATCGTTCTGTTTGCATGTTTACAGAAACCCTGATGAGAAACAGCATGACGACAACAACAACACGTGTGTGAATCACACAATCACTGTATGTATGTAAGGTGTAAATGTACAGTAGAGGCAGAAAGTGATGTCCGGTCTATGAGAATGGACATCTTCACCCTTTGAATGCGTTACCGATTTTGCATTGAGTCAATTGTTTTATATGTGAACATTATGAAAATGATGAACACATGCATGCAAAAACAAGAGAGAACCAACTAATTAATAACTGGTTATGTTGTAGTCAATGCATAGTTTTTGATTTTTTAATACATTTTTTGGTGCATTTAGTAAAATAAAACCTGTAGCTTGTCACATAGTAAATACCTTAACCAAGTTTAGTGCTACTCTCATATTTAAAATATTTAAAATTTTTATATTATGATGGCTTAGTCAAACTTGTATCTTTTCAAAACACTACTATACACTAATTTGTCAAAAGTTTGGAATGATTAAGATTTTTGAAAGAAGTCTCTTCTGATCACCAAGGCTGCATTTAAAACCTGAAATATTATTAAACAGCTGTTTTCTATGTGAATATATTGTAAAATGTACTTTATTTCTGCTTTTTCAGCCGGCATCACTTCAGTTCACTGACGCTGAGTTACAAACACATCAAGCACATAAAGAGAAACTTCCTTCCTGTCGCTCAGATCTTTTAAGCTGCCCTTCAGTTGCGTCTCCACTAAAGAGTTTTGATGAGCGTTTATAAGGACCAAAAGCCCCGTCAGCGGCTTTATTCTCATTCCCTGAGCTTCTTCCAGTGAGAAACAGACACATACAGAGAGAAAGAGGTGAGAAAAGATGAGGACAGAAGCACAAAGAGTCTTTTCTCTCACAGTGACGGATGTAAAGACACTTCAAACCCCGGCGTTTATGGATTGAACTCTCATGAAAGCTACACCTCACACTGTCCACACTTCCACTGAAACGACACCTTATTAAATCACTGCAGCCTCTGCCAAAACCATCACATTAAATGCGATATGCTTCATTCTTTTTGGACGACCATTCTGTAATTGTTATTTTGGTGGCGACTACCATGGTTACCATTTTTGGTAAGAATCCTGATGAGGAATAATGACTTCTCTTTCCTAGACACTGATGTCAATCTTTATAAAGCAACATTTAATTAGCAACAGAATATCTCAGCACCTCTTCACCATCATTACGATGATGATGTTGATCATGGCTTAGACTTACTGAAAGAGACGATGGATAATTCATCTCAGACCTTGAAAAGAAATTAAAGGAATGTTCAAATTGTGAACAAACAAGTGTATTCTATGACAAAGATTGTTTAAGGCACTCAGTATGTATTTTTAATAATGTTAAAATTGAATAATAATTATGAATTATTATATTTATGTGCCTATCTGTTTAGTTGCGAGTGCAGTGAGCCTGCAGAGACTCCGCCCACACGCTCTTCTGATTGGCTGTGATTGATTCTGGAAAGACAGAAATCTGCTTATTTTTTGACCCTCTTAGAAGAAAACAAACACATCTCAAGGTATTTATTTGATACAGTGGCAAAATTAATGAGAAATACAGCTGTTTCCAAACAGCACATAAGACTTTATGAACTACTTTGGTTGCAAGATTGATAATATTAGAGAGAAATAGTCAGTTGCAGAGACTCCGCCCACACACTCTTCTGATTGGCTGTGATTTAACATTGATTTTGGAGCGCAGCAGGAAGAAAACAAAAAAAGAGGTTTTTTGCACTTCGTGTAAAGACTGCACTACTGCATAGCATACAGAAAAGCCTGAAGGCCAGAAATCTGCTTATTTTTAGAAGAAAACAAACACAACCCTAGGTATTTATTTGATACAGTGGATTAATTAATGAGAAATAAAGCTGTTTCCAAACAGCACAGCAGTAGTGACTTTATGAACTTCTTTGCTTGCAAGATTGATTTATATAAATTGAATTATAAAAATTCTAATTATTATAAATAATTATAACTGTCTACCACAGTATTGCATCATTGTAGTGTCCCTGAGTAAAAATCCATTCATTCATTTCTATAGGAGAAGAAGAATTGTCTAATCTCGTTAAATCAACAACATGTATGTTAGACCGCTTCCAGAGGTCATAGATCCTCTTCTTAACATCATTAATTCATCTTCGTCACTAGGACACGTACCAAAAACCTTTAAGCTGGCTATGATTAAACCGCTTGTTAAAAAAACGCAACTTTATCCTACAGAATTAGTCAATTACAGGCCGATCTCAAATCTACCTTTTCTGTCAAAGATACTAGAAAAGGCAGTATCCTCACAACTGTGTTCCTTTCTTGAAAGAAATGATATCTGTGAGAATTTTCAATCAGGATTTAGACCGCACTATAGCACTGAGACAGCTCTCATTAAAGTCACAAATGATTTGCTCTTATCATCCGATCGTGGTTGTATCTCTCTATTAGTGTTACTCGATCTTAGTGCTGCGTTTGACACTATCGACCGCAACATTCTTTTAAATAGACTCGTAAATGATGTTGGCATTAGTGGAATTGCACTAGCATGGTTCAAATCTTATCTATACGTTATCAGTTTGTAGCAGTAAATGAAGAGATGTCTTATCGAACACAAGTTCAGTATGGTGTACCACAAGGCTCAGAACTAGGACCGTAACCCTAATTCTAAAACCACTGTTAAAACTAAAGGATATATGAAGGATGCAATACTACTCTATGTACTGAAGATTAACATGAGATTGGCAGAAACTGTGTGTTATGTACCCTTTAAAACGTTGAAGAATCTCTGTTTTTACAGTGTAGATGAATGATCCTTGTCACTTTCTAATGAGAACACACAGCTTTCTCTACTCATAAAGCGTGTCAGGTATAAGACGCAGTGTTTTATGTAACACTGCATAATGCGCCGGTCGCGTTATGAATGCGGAGCCGCTGGGGTTTGCAGAGTGTCTTTACTTTTTTAAGCTTCTCTATTCCCATGACTCTGATATATTTAGCCGCTCTATTCATTGTTGTCACAAAGCTTCTGGTAGGCCCGACCCAGCCGGGAGAAACAAGAGTGTTCTGTTCAATCTACAGGAGACTCGAATCAAAAGTGTTGGGTTTCTGGGTCACACAACTGCTGATATGAACAAGACGTCTTACGGATATAAAATAAAACCCGAGAGCTGCAGACAAACTCACACATCCGTCGGTCCACTATTTCAGTCTTACACTGAAAAATAAAGGGTTTTTCATTGGTTAATTACTTTATTAATCATAGTTGATGTTCATTTCAACATTTAGTAATACATTGTTAACATCAAATTTTTATTTGTTAACATTGTTCATGTTAGTTCACAGTGCATTAACTAAACAATGAACTGCTGTATTTGTATTAACTAACATTAACAAAGATTAAAACATACAGCAACAAATATATTGCTCATTGTTAGTTCAAGTTAGTTAATGCAATAACTAATTTTAATAAATAAGACCTTATTGTAAAGCGTTGCCGAACCATTTCTGGTTCCCCAAAGAACCTTTCAGCAAACCATCCTGAAAACCATTTTATTCTTATCGTAAAGAACATTTTAATGATGAAGAACCTTTATATAAACCTCTTCGATAACACTTTATTTGTAGGGGTGTGCATAAGACTGACATGACACTGTCATAAACATGACATAACACCTGTCATGAACATGAAGGAGTCTTTATGAATGTTTATGACTGTTGTCATTAAGTGTCATTCGGTAAATTATGACACTTTTAATGCAAAGTTGACATTGTTTAAAATGTCTTTGTTATGACAACTTGACATTAACCAAGAAATCATAACTAGTCCAACGTGTTCCACTTTACTTGAGGTAAGGGGAAATATTAATGACACTGTTGTTAAAGCATTTGACAGTGTAATAACCCTTAATGACATCTTTATAACTAGTACAATGTGTTCCACTTTACTTGAGGACAAGTAAAATATTCATGTCACAGTTATAATGTTGTCATGACAACCAAGTTAAAACCAACCATAAGATATGACAGGGTAATGTAATGTTAACGCAAAGCTAAATAACTTATTTAAGTTTGATAATTAGACCTGTTATGACATATTTGTGACAGGTTGACAGGTTATAATTTCTTGGTTAATGTCAAGTTGTCATAACAAAGACATTTTAAACAATGTCAACTTTGCATTAAAAGTGTCATAATTTACCGAATGACACCTAATGACAACAGTCATAAACATTCATAAAGACTCCTTCATGTTCGTGACAGGTGTTATGTCATGTTTATGACAGTGTTATGTCAGTCTTATGCACACCCCTTCAAATAAAGTGTTACCGAATCGGTCTCAGTGTTTCTGTCTGTTTTCCAGCATAAATATCTAAACATTCTTAAATCAAGATACATATACAGATATTAAGTCTTGTTTTCTGAAAAATGTATCAAAATTAAGGGAATTCATGCTTAAAACAAGAACAAATATGTGCCAATGGAACAATGGAACATATCTCCCTTGGCAGATATTTGTTCTTGTTTTGAGTGTAAAGTCGCTTAATTTTGAAATTTTTTACATGACAACACTTGTTATTATTTGCATCTCCAGTAAATGTATTTATATAATTGTACTGGAAAACAAGACAGAAATACTGAGGTAGAACAAAGGCTCTTAGACTATCGAGGCCTATAAGAATGTATTCCAATCCCAACAAAGCCTGTTGTATCCAAACATACTCTTTATACCAGAATAATATTTCCTCATGAATTTTCCCAAATTGCCAGTGAGATTTAGGGGATTGGATTGAAACATCTGACTGGAACAAGCACTGTATTTTTTCTCTGAATTCTAACACTGAGCGCTGGTGTTTCCAAACACTGATGAGTCTATGAGTGACAAAGAGAAATCATTTCCTCTTATGTAAATTTGTTTTCTCTCCATCTTTAGTGAAGAGGGACTGGGGGGGGTAATGAAAGCACACGACCAGCACTTACAACACAAATAGCAAAACGCATCATTCATCCAGCATCTGAACGCTCGCCCGGAGGCCTGGAGCTGGCTGGAAATTAAAAATTAAAGGGCAGAAGTGCAGATGAAAAAAATATGGAGACAAAGACATGAGTCAGAAAAGAACATGTTGAAGGCTTTATTTGCAAAAGCCTTCAAAATACAAAGAGAGAGAGAGAGAGAGAGAGAGAGAGAGAGAGAGAGAGAGAGAGAGAGAGAATAGCTATCAACCCACACACAAACTGAGAAACCAAACAATTAAAGACTGATTGTGGGCTGAAGGATTGCTCCAGACGAGCTCGTGTGAGGACAGACACAGAAGAGCTGAATTAATCACTGTGGTTTCATAAACACAAGCTGATCTTCAGCACTTCAGGCCTGACACTGAACATCACGGATGCAGAAGACCAGGAGCTTCATTCATGATCATACAAGCGTGACTGATGACATGTGAATGAATGACACACAAAACAGGCTGATCTAGTTATAGTTGTATGAAAGACATCGTCATCATCATCATCATCATCATCATCATCATCATCATCATCATCAACATCACAGATGAAAACGTTTTTTCCATTTAAAAATGTCACCATTCACTTCAACTTTAATTCACAAGCTTGCGATTCAATTTCAGACTTATTTTGGATATATCAGTCCAGTGCATGTCAATATTTATCAAGAGAAAAGCAATCTGTACTAATGTTGTAAACTAGGGAACCCTATCAGTTGGTACATTATTATAATAATTAAAATTCAAAAGTAATTTGTAGGCTATATCAATTTTACATTGCACATAAGCACTTTTTTATAATAATGAAGTAATAATAACTTTGTAATGACAAAATCATGTTTCTACTCCAATTCATTTTTGAAATATAAACATTTAAATGATGGCTATCATTAAAAAAACGTTAAAATATAGGATAAGTTAATATTGAAGAACATGTTTAATATAAATATAATATGTAATTTATATGTGTGTTATTTTTCTAGCTGACTATTGAGTTTACGGACACTTTTCTGAGGTATATGTGGCATTATTGTTCTCCGGCTGTTTTATTGACGGTCGAAACACTGATTTATGGATTATATGAGACATGATTGACTTCAGGAAGTTCTTCTGGATCTTCTGATGTTCATTGATGTTTATTTGCTGCTGTAACTAGTAGTAAAGAGGAAGCGATGGTCGGTTCTTCTGTCACACACACACACACACACACACACACACACACACACACACACACACACACACACACACACACACACACACACACACACACACACACACACACACACACACACACACACACACACACACACACACACACACACTTACTGACTTTATTTGCTGATGAAATGATTTGAAAGCTTTTGTTTCATATCAAAAGTATGAAGTATTATTGTGATTATTGGACGGCAGGAGCAACGAATAATGTTCAGTTTTGTTCACGAATCGACTAAAAACATCAATTCTTGAGATTTATCTATCTCGTTTTATATGTTTAAAAACAGTCTTAGAAAACACAAAAAAATCTTGGGTTATTTTTTCTACCCAAATCCTGGGTTGAGCCTTTTGGGTCATTTTTTGGGGTTATTTTTGTAGTATTTGGGTAGTTTTTATGTTACCCAGCTCCTCGGTCAGACGTAACAACCCAGTGTTTGGGTAGTTTTCTTGTGTTACCCAGATCTTAGGTCAGACGTGATGATTGAGTTATTTATAGGGTTATAGGGCTTTTTGTGATCTCTTCTAGGAGAGAGTAGCTCCATCAACAGCTCCATCAAATTGGTGCGTGTCTTCGGTAAAATACAGATTTGTGTACATTTTATTTTATCTATAAATTCGTGTGCTCTATATCGTTTAATTTTATGCAAAGCATCACACAGGGGCGATGTGAGTCGCCTACACAAGTTTTTCGCGTGATGGAAACGCCTGATGCCTTGCATAACATTTTATGATTTTATTAAAAAATATACAGAATATAAATACGTACCATGTTAAAATATGTCTCCGAACTGTAGACTGATTGTTTATGGGCCGGTTATGGAGTGATATTTGTGCTGCGAGTCTGAAGTTATAAGTTCGGCCCGAGATCCAGTGCGTTACAGTGGAGACGCACAACAGAGACCCGGCCATCACACTTCATCACATACAGGTTTCAGTTTTACTTCTATACCTGTTAAACAAGCTTAAATATATGCAATATGTATTAAAAACTATATAAAATATACTATACTGTAAAATATGATTGAAAATAAAGGAATTATCATGCAAGCCAGTGGTTGTATAGAGTATTTTAAGGATTTAAGTTAATCCGTAGACATTAATTCATGTATGAAGTGAAACAAGTAAAAATAAAAATAGTAAAAATTAATAGTAAAAAGGAATCAACTATGTTGGGTTAAATCAACCCATTATGCTGGGTTAAATAAACAACCCAATTTGCAGGGCAAAATGAACCCAACGTGTGTTCTGTCCTATATTTACCCTGCCCTTGGGTTGAAAGCAACCCAAATTGGGTTGTTTTAAACCCCATGTTTTATCAGAGTTCATTCACAATTCACAATTTAGGATGAATTCAGTTCACACACTAATCAGCTTCTGTTCTAATGAGTTTTGATCTGTTGTTTTCTAGTTGCAATTTTTAAAAGAATGTAAGATTGAACTGAACTGAGAAGATCTTTGCTGTTCCCGTGGCGTATGAAGGACTTTGAGCTCCGGGTCACACGCGCTCGTGTCATTACAATCTCACCGCGACTGGGAAATATAATCCTGACGGCCTCCGGCTGAGCGTCTCCACGGGAGTGTGTCCCATCACACACACACACACATCACAGCAGGAGTGTGTCCCGTCACACACACATCACGACAGGACTCAGACGCCAGCCGGGAAACAAACGCCCTCAGATCGGGTCCAAACTCAATCACACACACACACACACACACACACACACACACACACACACACACACACACACACACACACACACACACACACACACACACACACACACACATCACAGCAGGAGTGTGTCCCGTCACACACACATCACGACAGGACTCAGACGCCAGCCGGGAAACAAACGCCCTCAGATCGGGTCCAAACTCAATCACACACACACACACACACACACACACACATCACAGCAGGAGTGTGTCCCGTCACACACACATCACGACAGGACTCAGACGCCAGCCGGGAAACAAACGCCCTCAGATCGGGTCCAAACTCAATCACACACACACACACACACACACACACACACACACACACACACACACACACACACACACACACACACACACACACACATACACACACACACACACACACACACACACACACACACACACACACACACACACACACACAGCTGAACGGTATAAACCTCATTATCACCAGCTCTTTTCACAAGTGTGTTACTATTACAATCACATTCTGCTTCACATTTTGCAATACACAACAATTCTGTGTTCACTGCAGTCAAAAATGCTAAAATGACCAGTCTTGTTTTCCTGCAGAAATATCTAAACATTCTTAAATCAAGATATAGATCTCCTAAAATATACATAGAAAATTAGGCTGTGGAACGAATAATCACGAATTATCGCATCTGAAATAAAAGTTTGTTTACAGAATATATGTGTGTGTACTGTGTATAATTATTTTGTATATATAAATACACACATATGCATGTGTATTTAAGACATTTTGCATGTATATAGCCTACTGTATATATATATATATATATATATATATATATTTATACATAATTTATATGTAAATATAAATATTTTATATATAAATAAATAAAAATTCTTAAATTCTATACACATACGTGTGTGTGTGTGTGTGTGTATTTATATATACAAAATAATTATACACAGTACACACACACACACACACACACACACACACACACACACACACACACACACACACATATATTATGTAAACAAACTTTTATTTTGGATGCGATTGCTCAAACCTATTAAAAATGTATAAAAATGAAGTGACTTTAAATTAAATGTAAGTGACAAATATCTTCCAATGAGGTCAGAAAAATAAATGTAACTCAAAGTGAAATATATATATATATATATAAAAATTCTGACCTCATTGGAAGATATTTGTCACTTACATTTAATACAAAGTTCCTTCTCAAGGATGTTTATATATTTGTGCTGTAAATCGAGACAGAAACACTGAGGAATAAGTTCAGGCTTCTGTTCACTGACCGAGATCCTCACCATCACAACTCAAGTACTTTTATTAAAGCATCAAAACAACAACCGTCCGCATTTAACATGAGAGTCGCAGCTCTAAACGGGGCTGACACTTTCAGATGAGCAAATTTAACTCCTAGTTACTAGGCAACCATACATCCCATTAATCTCCAAATTAAATACAATGCAATTAGCCACATACCCTTCATGCATGCAAAACTTGGTGAGTGTTCAGCATGGGAATATGAAGTTATAGCCGTTCAAACAGACATTAATAATGACAGAAGCAATGGGAAGTTAATCGGATAAAAACACTCTTCAATTAAACAGAAAGAGCGCGTGAGCATCACGTATAAATTATGTTTTTTCTCCTGTTATTAGTGGTTGTGTGATGAGACGATATCATATCCAGTCACACACACACACACACTGTACTGACAGTATACCTCATATAATACTGAGGAAACAGCGGGTCAGTTTTTTATTCTGTGTAAAGCTGAAATTATGACTATTTTGACTAATTCCGACTGTCATCATTTAACCGTTCATTTTAATTTAGAATATATCGTAATTTAGACATTTGGTCAATTTCAACGATGTATATGTAATTTAGACATTTTATGACAGTTGATAAGTCAAAATTATGACACAATTTTTTGAAACTATAACAAAATTGAAATTACGACAGTCGAATTTATAACAAAAATGACGAAATTATGAAGTTGAAATTATGACAGTCAAAATAGTCAAAATTATGGCAGTCGAGATGGACAAATTGTCGAAATTATGACATACCAAGTTGAAATTATGAGAATACATTTTTTTAATTATGACATACTACGTTGAAAATATAACAGTCAATTATGAGATAAAATGGTAAAAATTATGACGGGTTGAAATTGACAAGTCAAAATTATGATGTCAAATAAAAGACAAAAACTGAGATAAAAGTTTAAATTGACGTCAAAATTATTACGTAATATAATTTCACATAATTTTGACTTAAATCAATTCCGTCTTAGTATGACATAATTTTGATGTTATATGATTTTACCAAAAGGTGAGGTGGAAATAAAAATGAAGCGTTTCGAGGTTAATACGCTGGAGAGTGAAGAGAGTGAGAGCATTTCTACACAACACCAGATGAATGTAAAACTGCAGATCAGCAGAAGATATTGATCAGGAGAATCAGAGCCGCTGCTCAGATTTCTATGGTTATTGCTCATGAAGAGATGGGGAAGATTTATTGATGGGCTTCAGAAAGGGTCACTTATTTCCTGAAACACCGTTTAAAAGAGCAAAGGGAAAGATCAAATCAGAACGGTTTCACTGGAGACTGAATCTGATCTGACCACAGATTAGGAGGAAAATTCAGCTTTGATACCAGGAAAAAATTACTGTTAATTTATTCACATCGAAAAAAAAACACAGATGTTTTACATTGGAATAATATTTCACAAATTTTACTGTATTTTTGTTCAAATAAAAGTAGCTTTGGTGAGCAGAAGAGACTCTTTCAGAACATTAAAACATTTAAATTCAAGTTTAATTCAAACTTTTGACCGGAAGTTATTTATTGTAAAACAGTCAAACCAAAAATTATTCAGACACCAGATATACACTCACATAAAGGATTATTAGGAACACCATACTAATACTGTGTTTGACCCCCTTTCGCCTTCAGAACTGCCTTAATTCTACGTGGCATTGATTCAACAAGGTGCTGAAAGCATTCTTTAGAAATGTCGGCCCATATTGATAGGATAGCATCTTGCAGTTGATGGAGATTTGTGGGATGCACATCCAGGACACGAAGCTCCCGTTCCACCACATCCCAAAGATGCTCTATTGAGTTGAGATCTGGTGACTGTGGGGGCCATTTTAGTACAGTGAACTCATTGTCATGTTCAAGAAACCAATTTGAAAGGATTCGAGCTTTGTGACATGGTGCATTATCCTGCTGGAAGTAGCCATCAGAGGATGGGTACATGGTGGCCATAAAGGGATGGACATGCTCAGAAACAATGCTCAGGTAGGCCGTGGCATTTAAACGATGCCCAATTGGCACTAAGGGGCCTAAAGTGTGCCAAGAAAACATCCCCCACACCATTACACCACCACTACCAGCCTGCACAGTGGTATAAGGCATGATGGATCCATGTTCTCATTCTGTTTACGCCAAATTCTGACTCTACCATCTGAATGTCTCAACAGAAATCGAGACTCATCAGACCAGGCAACATTTTTCCAGTCTTCAACTGTCCAATTTTGGTGAACTCTTGCAAATTGTAGCCTCTTTTTCCTATTTGTAGTGGAGATGAGTGGTACCCGGTGGGTCTTCTGCTGTTGTAGCCCATCCGCCTCAAGGTTGTGCGTCTTGTGGCTTCACAAATGCTTTGCTGCATACCTCGGTTGTAACGAGTGGTTATTTCAGTCAAACTTGCTCTTCTATCAGCTTGAATCAGTCGGCCCATTCTCCTCTGACCTCTAGCATCAACAAGGCATTTTCGCCCACAGGACTGCCGCATACTGGATGTTTTTCCCTTTTCACACCATTCTTTGTAAACCCTAGAAATGGTTGTTAGTTAAAAAATCCCAGTAACTGAGCAGATTGTGAAATACTCAGACCAGCCCGTCTGGCACCAACAACCATGCCACGCTCAAAATTGCTTAAATCACCTTTCTTTCCCATTCTGACATTCAGTTTGGAGTTCAGGAGATTGTCTTGACCAGGACCACACCCCTAAATGCATTGAAGCAACTGCCATGTGATTGGTTGATTAGATAATTGCATTAATGAGAAATTGAACAGGTGTTCCTAATAATCCTTTAGGTGAGTGTAATAGTTAATATGTTTTCACTAGTGTGTGCAGGACACTATAGTTCATTTATGTAAGTGAGGAGAGCAAAATAAAGTGATATATTATACACAAATGTATTATACACAAAACCAGTTAAATATAAACTGAGTTCTGCTCATATTTTATTACCATTTTCTAAACTATAGCGAATAAACTGATGATGATGTGAGAAATGTTAAAGGAGTCTGAATATATTTTGCTTTGACTGTATATTTCTATTACCACGAAAGTTATTGCTCAGAAATTGCTAATGAGACTTAATGGAGTTCTCAGTGCAAATTTTAGTATCATGAGGCATAAAAATGTGACTTTATTTCATTAAAAAACATAAAAAAACAAAAGGAAACGTGAGATTAGTGGTCTCTCGATTTAATCTGAGTCTGAGAGGAGATCTGGTGTGTGTTTCTGACAGTGTCTTTCTCGGGTCATTCGGAGGATAAATCTCACACGACACACACGCCTTAAATTAATTAACCGCTACGGTCCAGATTAATGGAAAAATTAATTTGTAATTACTTAAGGCCTTCTTAAGCGGTAAATCTCATCGCGGCCTGGTTTCAGATAAGAAGAGCACAGGGTAATTAGAGAAGCAGAATTACCCAGGGTGCCGAGCGACGGTGGCGTTCTTACTGTACTTACTGTAGGTCATGTGACTCCCTTCAGCTCGTTTCATCATCCGTTCATTAGTAGATCTGCACGAGCTGCAGGGGTTTGAAGACTCGTGTGGATAATGAATGTGAACGT
>NW_027508858.1:182500-207500 GCF_051911475.1 Siphateles boraxobius | reverse complement strand
GGGCAGAAGGTGCAGAAAACACACAGACAGGAAGTCATTAGTGTCACTTCCTGTCGGAGGTCCATCTCGTCCCACACTCCTCTTCACTCACACACACACACACACACACACAACTCTGTTGAGGCCCGTTGTCATTAGGCAGAGTTATCTCTCTGTGTGTGTGTGTGTGTGTGTGTGTGTGTGTGTGTGTGTGTGTGTGTGTGTGTGTGTGTATAATGTATATTTCTGGCTCATGTATTGTGTTGAGGCCCGTTGTCAATAGGCACACTAGATGAGCCAGAAATATACATTACACACACACACACACACACACACACACACACACACACACACACACACACACACAGAACTCTGCCTAATGACAATGGGTCTCAACACACTACACGAGCCAGAAATATACATTATACACACACACACTCTCACACACTCATTTGTTATTTTGAAAAAATACAGTAAAAACAGTGAAATATTATTATAATGTAAATCAGCTGTTTTCTATGTGAATATATAATAAAGTGTAATTTATTCCTGTGAATTTTCAGCATCATTACTCCAGTCTTCAGTGTCACATGATCCTTCAGAAATCACTATAATATGATGATTTGATGCTCAAGAAACATTTATGATTATTATCAGTGTTGAAAACAGTCCATATTTTTGTGGAAACTGTGATTACATTCATTACATTTTATTTTTCAGGATTCCTTGATGAATAGAAACCGCATTTATTTGAAATAGAATCTTTTGTAACATTATAAATGTCTTTACTGTCACTTTTGATCAATTTAATGCGTCCTTGATGAATAAAAGTATTAAATTCATGTTATTAAATATTGTTTTCCGCAGCAGTTGTTCCTAATGGTTTGAAAAATTAAGTTTATTTTTCTGACTCTATTGGCAGATATTTGTTCTTGTTTTAAAGCACAAACTCACTTCATTCTGACAATTTTTTTCTTAATATCTTCTTTTTTATATATATTTATATATTTATCCTGGAAAACTGGACAGAAACACTGAGGAAGAAGAAGATTTTCTCATATGAACCGTTATATCACACAGTAAACGTTACGCAGACGTTCTCCAATCAGCCGAAGAGAACATCATCTCTGAACACATGACTTGTTTGTTTGGAGATGCAGTCATAGTTTGGCATTAATTATGCAAAAAGAGATTATGTAATTTTCATAAGCTTTTCCTTATTAATCACAATCAAGGGTACAAACGCCTCCCGGGCAAAAACAGCGTTGCACTGAAGCATGATGGGTAATCTGAAATGCAGCGGCTCATAAAACGGGCTTGAGATCATGTGAGAAACACCAGCATCAGCAGAGTTTCAGACCTTTCATTTACAACAGAGACACGATACACGTCTAAACACTTCAGTGGACAACAACACAGCACAAGTCAGCTTTATTATTTGTACAGCGCTTTAGTCAAGTCAGCTTTATTATTTCTACAGCACTTTAGTCAAGTCAGCTTTATTATTTCTACAGCACTTTAGACAAGTCAGCTTTATTATTTCTACAGCACTTTAGTCAAGTCAGCTTTATTATTTGTACAGCGCTTTAGTCAAGTCAGCTTTATTATTTCTACAGCACTTTAGTCAAGTCAGCTTTATTATTTCTACAGCACTTTAGACAAGTCAGCTTTATTATTTGTACAGCGCTTTAGTCAAGTCAGCTTTATTATTTCTACAGCACTTTAGTCAAGTCAGCTTTATTATTTCTACAGCACTTTAGACAAGTCAGCTTTATTATTTCTACAGCACTTTAGTCAAGTCAGCTTTATTATTTCTACAGCGCTTTAGTCAAGTCAGCTTTATTATTTCTACAGCGCTTTAGTCAAGTCAGCTTTATTATTTCTACAGCACTTCAGTCAAGTCAGCTTTATTATTTCTACAGCGCTTTAGTCCAGTCAGCTTTATTATTTCTACAGCGCTTTAGTCAAGTCAGCTTTATTATTTCTACAGCACTTTAGTCAAGTCAGCTTTATATTTCTACAGCACTTTAGTGAAGTCAGCTTTATTATTTCTACAGCACTTTAGTCAAGTCAGCTTTATTATTTCTACAGCACTTTAGTCAAGTCAGCTTTATTATTTCTACAGCGCTTTAGTCAAGTCAGCTTTATTATTTCTACAGCTCTTTAGTCAAGTCAGCTTTATTATTTATACAGCGCTTTAGTGAAGTCAGCTTTATTATTTCTACAGCACTTTAGTCAAGTCAGCTTTATTATTTCTACAGCACTTTAGTCAAGTCAGCTTTATTATTTGTACAGCGCTTTAGTCAAGTCAGCTTTATTATTTCTACAGCACTTTAGTCAAGTCAGCTTTATTATTTCTACAGCACTTTAGACAAGTCAGCTTTATTATTTGTACAGCGCTTTAGTCAAGTCAGCTTTATTATTTCTACAGCACTTTAGTCAAGTCAGCTTTATTATTTCTACAGCACTTTAGACAAGTCAGCTTTATTATTTCTACAGCACTTTAGTCAAGTCAGCTTTATTATTTCTACAGCGCTTTAGTCAAGTCAGCTTTATTATTTCTACAGCGCTTTAGTCAAGTCAGCTTTATTATTTCTACAGCACTTCAGTCAAGTCAGCTTTATTATTTCTACAGCGCTTTAGTCCAGTCAGCTTTATTATTTCTACAGCGCTTTAGTCAAGTCAGCTTTATTATTTCTACAGCACTTTAGTCAAGTCAGCTTTATATTTCTACAGCACTTTAGTGAAGTCAGCTTTATTATTTCTACAGCACTTTAGTCAAGTCAGCTTTATTATTTCTACAGCACTTTAGTCAAGTCAGCTTTATTATTTCTACAGCACTTTAGTCAAGTCAGCTTTATTATTTCTACAGCACTTCAGTCAAGTCAGCTTTATTATTTCTACAGCGCTTTAGTCAAGTCAGCTTTATTATTTCTACAGCGCTTTAGTCAAGTCAGCTTTATTATTTCTACAGCGCTTTAGTGAAGTCAGCTTTATTATTTCTACAGCACTTTAGTCAAGTCAGCTTTATTATTTCTACAGCACTTCAGTCAAGTCAGCTTTATTATTTCTACAGCACTTCAGTCAAGTCAGCTTTATTATTTCTACAGCGCTTTAGTCCAGTCAGCTTTATTATTTCTACAGCACTTTAGTCAAGTCAGCTTTATTATTTCTACAGCACTTTAGTCAAGTCAGCTTTATTATTTCTACAGCGCTTTAGTCAAGTCAGCTTTATCATTTCTACAGCGCTTTAGTGAAGTCAGCTTTATTATTTCTACAGCACTTTAGTCAAGTCAGCTTTATTATTTATACAGCGCTTTAGTGAAGTCAGCTTTATTATTTCTACAGCGCTTTAGTCAAGTCAGCTTTATTATTTGTACAGCGCTTTAGTCAAGTCAGCTTTATCATTTCTACAGCGCTTTAGTAAAGTCAGCTTTATCATTTCTACAGCACTTTAGTCAAGTCATCTTTATTATTTCTACAGAACTTTAGTCAAGTCAGCTTTATTATTTGTACAGCGCTTTAGTCAAGTCAGCTTTATTATTTCTACAGCACTTTAGTGAAGTCAGCTTTATTATTTGTACAGCGCTTTAGTGAAGTCAGCTTTATTATTTCTACAGCGCTTTAGTCAAGTCAGCTTTATTATTTCTACAGCACTTTAGTCAAGTCAGCTTTATTATTTCTACAGCGCTTTAGTCAAGTCAGCTTTATTATTTCTACAGCGCTTTAGTGAAGTCAGCTTTATTATTTCTACAGCACTTTAGTCAAGTCAGCTTTATTATTTATACAGCGCTTTAGTGAAGTCAGCTTTATTATTTCTACAGCGCTTTAGTCAAGTCAGCTTTATTATTTCTACAGCGCTTTAGTCCAGTCAGCTTTATTATTTTTACAGCGCTTTAGTCAAGTCAGCTTTATTATTTCTACAGCGCTTTAGTCAAGTCAGCTTTATTATTTCTACAGCACTTTAGTCAAGTCAGCTTTATTATTTATACAGCGCTTTAGTGAAGTCAGCTTTATTATTTCTACAGCACTTTAGTCAAGTCAGCTTTATTATTTCTACAGCACTTTAGTCAAGTCAGCTTTATTATTTCTACAGCGCTTTAGTCAAGTCAGCTTTATTATTTCTACAGCGCTTTAGTCCAGTCAGCTTTATTATTTTTACAGCGCTTTAGTCAAGTCAGCTTTATTATTTCTACAGCGCTTTAGTCAAGTCAGCTTTATTATTTCTACACCACTTTAGTCAAGTCAGCTTTATTATTTATACAGCGCTTTAGTGAAGTCAGCTTTATTATTTCTACAGCACTTTAGTCAAGTCAGCTTTATTATTTATACAGCGCTTTAGTGAAGTCAGCTTTATTATTTCTACAGCGCTTTAGTCAAGTCAGCTTTATTATTTCTACAGCGCTTTAGTCCAGTCAGCTTTATTATTTTTACAGCGCTTTAGTCAAGTCAGCTTTATTATTTCTACAGCGCTTTAGTCAAGTCAGCTTTATTATTTCTACAGTGCTTTAGTCAAGTCAGCTTTATCATTTATACAGCACTTTACTCAAGTCAGCTTTATTATTTCTACAGCGCTTTAGTCAAGTCAGCTTTATCATTTATACAGCACTTTAGTCCAGTCAGCTTTATTATTTTTACAGCGCTTTAGTAAAGTCAGCTTTATTATTTCTACAGCGCTTTAGTCAAGTCAGCTTTATTATTTCTACAGCGCTTTAGTCAAGTCAGCTTTATTATTTATACAGCGCTTTAGTCAAGTCAGCTTTATTATTTCTACAGCGCTTTAGTCAAGTCAGCTTTATTATTTCTACAGCGCTTTAGTCAAGTCAGCTTTATCATTTCTACAGCACTTTAGTCAAGTCAGCTTTATTATTTCTACAGCGCTTTAGTCAAGTCAGCTTTATTATTTCTACAGCGCTTTAGTCAAGTCAGCTTTATTATTTTTACAGCTCTTTAGTCAAGTCAGCTTTATTATTTCTACAGCGCTTTAGTGAAATCAGCTTTATTATTTCTACAGCGCTTTAGTGAAGTCAGCTTTATTATTTCTACAGCGCTTTAGTGAAGTCAGCTTTATTATTTCTACAGCGCTTTAGTCAAGTCAAGTCAGCTTTATTATTTCTACAGCGCTTTAGTAAAGTCAGCTTTATCATTTATACAGCACTTTAGTCAAGTCAGCTTTATTATTTCCACAGCGCTTTAGTGAAGTCAGCTTTATTATTTCTACAGCGCTTTAGTGAAGTCAGCTTTATTATTTCTACAGCGCTTTAGTCAAGTCAAGTCAGCTTTATTATTTCTACAGCGCTTTAGTAAAGTCAGCTTTATCATTTATACAGCACTTTAGTCAAGTCAGCTTTATTATTTCCACAGCGCTTTAGTGAAGTCAGCTTTATTATTTATACAGCGCTTTAGTCAAGTCAGCTTTATTATTTCTACAGCGCTTTAGTAAAGTCAGCTTTATCATTTATACAGCACTTTAGTCAAGTCAGCTTTATTATTTCCACAGCGCTTTAGTCAAGTCAGCTTTATTATTCCTACAGCGCTTTAGTCAAGTCAGCTTTATTATTCCTAC
The DNA here is from genome assembly GCF_051911475.1 of Siphateles boraxobius. Taxonomy (NCBI): domain Eukaryota; kingdom Metazoa; phylum Chordata; class Actinopteri; order Cypriniformes; family Leuciscidae; genus Siphateles; species Siphateles boraxobius. The sequence continues at coordinate 201,955 of NW_027508858.1, read as the reverse complement.
AGCGCTTTAGTCAAGTCAGCTTTATTATTCCTACAGCGCTTTAGTGAAGTCAGCTTTATTATTTATACAGCGCTTTAGTCAAGTCAGCTTTATTATTTCTACAGCGCTTTAGTAAAGTCAGCTTTATCATTTATACAGCACTTTAGTCAAGTCAGCTTTATTATTTCCACAGCGCTTTAGTGAAGTCAGCTTTATTATTTATACAGCGCTTTAGTCAAGTCAGCTTTATTATTTCTACAGCGCTTTAGTAAAGTCAGCTTTATCATTTATACAGCACTTTAGTCAAGTCAGCTTTATTATTTCTACAGTGCTTTAGTCAAGTCAGCTTTATTATTTCTACAGCGCTTTAGTCAAGTCAGCTTTATTATTTCTACAGCACTTTAGTCAAGTCAGCTTTTTTATTTCTACAGCGCTTTAGTCAAGTCAGCTTTATTATTTCTACAGCGCTTTAGTCAAGTCAAGTCAGCTTTATTATTCCTACAGCACTTTAGTCAAGTCAGTTTTATATTTCTACAGCGCTTTAGTCAAGTCAGCTTTATATTTCTACAGCGCTTTAGTCAAGTCAGCTTTATATTTCTACAGCGCTTTAGTCAAGTCAGCTTTATTATTTCTACAGCGCTTTAGTAAAGTCAGCTTTATTATTTCTACAGCGCTTTAGTCAAGTCAGCTTTATTATTTCTACAGCACTTTAGTCAAGTCAGCTTTATATTTCTACAGCGCTTTAGTCAAGTCAGCTTTATATTTCTACAGCGCTTTAGTCAAGTCAGCTTTATTATTTCTACAGCGCTTTAGTCAAGTCAGCTTTATTATTTCTACAGAACTTTAGTCAAGTCAGCTTTATCATTTATACAGCACTTTAGTAAAGTCAGCTTTATTATTTCTACAGCGCTTTAGTCAAGTCAGCTTTATTATTTCTACAGCGCTTTAGTAAAGTCAGCTTTATTATTTCTACAGCGCTTTAGTCAAGTCAGCTTTATTATTTCTACAGCACTTTAGTAAAGTCAGCTTTATTATTTCTACAGCGCTTTAGTCAAGTCAGCTTTATTATTTCTACAGCGCTTTAGTCAAGTCAGCTTTATTATTTCTACAGCGCTTTAGTCAAGTCAGCTTTATTATTTCTACAGCGCTTTAGTCAAGTCAGCTTTATTATTTCTACAGCGCTTTAGTCAAGTCATCTTTATTATTTCTACAGCACTTTAGTCAAGTCAGCTTTATATTTCTACAGCGCTTTAGTCAAGTCAGCTTTATTATTTCTACAGCACTTTAGTCAAGTCAGCTTTATTATTTCTACAGCGCTTTAGTCAAGTCAGCTTTATTATTTCTACAGCGCTTTAGTCAAGTCAGCTTTATTATTTCTACAGCGCTTTAGTCAAGTCAGCTTTATTATTTCTACTGCGCTTGAGTCAAGTCAGCTATAGACAGACCTAACAGTTTGTCCATATTTGACCCAAATCTGGGTTAAACAAACCCAGCATATTTTAGAGTGTAGAAGTTTCAGATCAGACACAGTTGCTGGTTCAGTAGAAATGAACAGAAATGTCTACTGCACATAATATGATTCTTGTCTTTGGGATGTCTTACTAAATACATCATTATATATTAAAGTAAAATCAATAAAAACTAACTTTATCTGGACAATAACTTTATTCTAGATCTGCTGTAAAGCCTGAACAATCTCTGTTACTGTAATCTCCTGTTATCACTGTTAAAGCGCTGTGTAAATGAAGGAGACTTGACTAGAGAGAACTTGAGAAAGAGCAGATCATATGTGTTAAATATAGGGTGAGATACACACTTCTTATCTGGTATGACTCTGTCTGATGTCTTTTAGAGCATTATATATATTTTAAAAGTCTTTGCTTCGGCCTGAAGTAAAACTTCATGAGAGAAAAATGTGCAGAAGAAGCAAAGCAGCACAAACTGTTCCTCCGTAAATCAAACACAGACGACATGAAGTCTGGCCCTGAAACACACTCGTCCCTGGAGAGAAACACCACGAGCTTCAGGATCTCGTGATAATCGATACGACTGTCTGCAGAAACACCAACACCAGACGTCACCACAACACTAGTGTGTTTCCATACAGCGCTGAGCATCCCACTTCTGCACATAAAACACACTGCAAAAATGCTTTTCTTACTTATAGCATTTTTGTCTTGTTTCCAGTCCAATATCTAAAAATTCTTAAATCAAGATGCATTTGCTATAAGATATTATGTCTTGTTTTCCGGGGAAGTAAATCAAAATTAACTGAGTTGATGCTTAAAAAAACAAAATTATCTGCCAATGGGGTGAGAAAAATAATCTTAATACAAACAGAAACAGGATTATTTTTCTAACCGCATTGGCAGATCATTTTGTTTTTTTAAGCATCAACTCACTTAATTTTGATTTACTTCCCCGGAAAACAAGACATAATATCTTATAGCATTTTACTTCTTTAGTAAATGCATCTTGATTTAAGATTTTTTTGATATTTTGACTGGAAATCAGACAAAAATACTAAGTAAGAAAAGCATTTTTTGCAGTGTAGTGTTTCCATCTCATGTGTTCAAGAGAACAAAATCATCACTTCAACAGAAACTGGTGCAAATTATCAGTAAAAACTATATAGACGTATGCAAAAAAATAACTGGTAAAAATTACAAGAACAAATGTACTAAAACTTAAACTAAAATGAAATGAAAACAGAAAATATAAAAATAAAAACCAATTCAAATTTTGTATAAAAACTCAAAATAGAATGTCAACAAAAAATAAAATAACACTGCACATTTGAGTCTCCGAGCGTCAGACGAAGCTCAATAACCGCCATCATGTTCTCTGCGTTCGGGAACACACTCGTGTGTGTGTGTGTGTGTGTGTGTGTGTGTGAGACGCTTCTGGAGGAATTAAACCCAGTCATTCTGATACACACACTTCCACTTTCAGAAACACCAAACCAACATTAGAGACGCTGCGACGCCATTGGTCCGCTGGTTACTCCAGTTATCCAATCACAGCCTTCGCTGATTCACATGAGCTTTGAGGGATTTATTCAGTAAATGTGTTTCTGTCGTAGTTTATGCACGTTCATATCAGATTAAAAAAAAGATACGTTTTTATTTAAAGTTGAAGTACAAAAATAACTCAAACTACTAATTGAAAAAAAACTATACCGATATATTTAACAAAAAAAGACAAAAATGCAAAACAAAATTACTCAAACTTTAACTTAAATAGAAAACAGAAAATATAAAAATAAAAACTAATTCAAAACTTTCAATGACACTAAAATAACACGGCATCCATCCAGGGTTATTATAGTCAACTAAAACTAAATCCAAAAAGAAATTCAAATTAAAAGAAAAAAAAATACTTATTTTATTTCAGCTAGTTGCCAAAACAACATCGCATTTTCATTTAATTTACCTTGAGTTCGCTACTGAAATAACTAAAACTGAAATAAAAATTGATAAAAACTATATAGATGCATTAAAAATTTACTGGCAAAAATGACGCAAATTATTAAAACTTCAAAAAAAATATTATTACCTTTTTATTATTATTAATAACAATAATAATAATAAACAATTCTTCCACCAATCGTTCATTAGCTAAACTATAGGCTGTTTAAAAACTGCCAGCTTAACAATAACACAGAACTGTGCATCACATGTGTGCGTACAGTAGAAGGTCTATTTCACGGATTAGAATGTGGCTCGTCCAATCAGATCGCAGGACTCTGTGAAGATGCTTTAATTCAGTTATCATGGAGCAATTACTGATCGTTTGCTCTCATACAGACAAGAACTGAGAAACTAGAGGAATCCGAGAGAGACGAGGCCTTAAGCTGTGTGTTTCATCTTCTTTAAGGATTACAGAACACACACACACACACTAGTGATCTTCAAAGCTTGTGCAGGAGCACGTGACATGTTACAATGCTGAGATGTAGTATGGAAGCACTTTTCCACCACACAAGAAACAAAATAATGCTCTGGTGAATAATAATAAAGAGATGAAAAGTCAAAATGATACTAAATCAACATTATGAGATTAAAGTCAAAATCAGGACATAAAATGTTTAAGTCATAATTATGAGATAAATTGAAAATTGAGATACAAATTTGAAATTATGACAGTAAATTGAAAATGTTTAAGTCATAATTATGGGATTAATTGAAAATTGAGATACAAATTTGAAATTATGACATAGTAAATTGAAAAGATGAGATTAAATTAAAAATTTTGACTACATTTTTTTAAAAATATGATATATTAAAGTTGAGATAAACTCAAAATAATTTTCAGTCAGAATTATGAGACAAAAAGTTGAAATTATGACATAGTAAATAGAAATTATGAGATTAAAAGTAGAAATTGACAAAAACAAATTTAAATTATGATATATTAAAGTTATGAGATAAACTCAGAATTAGGACAAAATGTTGAAATTATGAGTCAGAATGAGATAAAAAGTTGAAATTAGGGGTGTGCCATATCATACCGTCCACGATAATACCGGTATACTGTTTTACATGATAAAAAAGTGTCATATCGCGATATCAATGATATAGCGGCGCGATGACGTATGGCGCATTTACGTTCCCTAGCACACACAACAACAACACCTGTCTGAGCGCGAGAGCAGCCTCTCAGCCTCCGATGACGATTTAGCAATTTCACAAACAGCTTGAGTGTTCAGCGGGGCTGCCGACACGCGTCTTCTCTCGCGCGCGTTTAGGAGTCGGGACATGACTGAATGGTCTCTTGCACAATCGGGCCATCAGTGCCATCAAGTTTATAATTTTCAAGTCTTCTTAATTCTTATCAGTTTAAACATTCAAGCGGTTTTAGACTATCCAGTAAGCTACTCGCGCACTCTCTGAGAGAGTTGCACTGCGTGCATACATACAGTAGCCTACAGCTCGCGAGAAACTAAAGTAATTTTTCACGGATTATATCGCTTTAATGGGGGGAAAAACGCAAAATTGTGTAAAACTTCCAGTCTTGGTAAGTATACTCATAAACACAGTCGGTTATGTATAAAACGCATGTGACAGTGTGACAGACAGTATAATGAAAACAGCAATGGATCCGTGCACTAGCTGTAAAAGTGACAGCAGACATAGGCTATGCGTCTGTCATTAATGTTGTCGTCAAAACAACAAAAGATAGCTTTAATTGTAATGAATGAGGATTATTAGCCTATGTATTTAATTTAATCAGGAAACAGAACTAAAAGACTATGTGTTTTTACATTTGATTACTTTATTATGTTTCTGTAGTATTTCTGAATACTGGTGTTAGACCTACACACATTTAACATTTAATTCAAAGATTGAAATCAAGCTTCCTTGTGTTGTGTAAACTCTTAACAACAAAATTACCACATTGTAAAAACGCAATGAGTGAGCAAACATTTAGGCGAGATAAACATAAGAAAATTTTCAACAACAACAAAAAAAATGTCTATATCGTCATAAATATCATTATCGCGAATATTCTTGAAATATCGTGATAGAATTTTGAGGCTATATCGCCCACCCCTAGTTGAAATTATGACAAAATATCAACATTATGACAGACATTTTATTTAATTCATATACTAAATTGAAGGTACATTATGAGATTAAAAAATTGAAATTATGACAGAATTGAAATAAAGTCACATACTAAATCATTGTTACTTATGAGTCAAAATTACAACAAAATGTTGAAATTATGAGTCAGAATGGAGATAAAAAATCTAAATTCTCAGATAAAGTCATTACGACTGGTCAATGTTGAGATGGAAACAACACAAAGATACTGAGGATGAACATCATTTTCTGCAGTTCATGTTGATCCAGATCCGCAGAGCAACGACTAAATCAATGCATTTATTTCTCCACTGTCGTGTCTGAATTTCCCCAGATATAAATCTATAAGTCTGAGTCTTTGTTTACTCAAATTACTATCATTAATAGAGCGGCTCATTGTTTTCTGGTCGTGGCTGAAGGACTCGCACAGTTTAATGAGCGCTTTCAAACACACTGAATATGGATGAGAACTTACAAGTCCACTGCAAACCTGGCTATTTTCTCTCTGCATGTATAAAGATGTGCTAAGAATTTAAATGTCACGGAGAACACAGAGAGCGCTGGATGTGTGTGGCATGAAGGAAAACACTCGGGCTGTGTTTAACTTTAGCTGCTCATTTCACTTCACTTTAATATCTCCACTTTGATTATATGATCATTCACTCTTAAAGGCAACATGCCATACTGAAGGATATTAAAGCAAACATGACCTATCCAGCACACAAAAACATTATACTAATCTTCCCCTCTATGCTCTTTCATCATTTTTTACTTTTTTTAAAAATGTTTCACCTCATTGGAATGGTACGAAACTTGGTAAAGGTTTTAGCACTGGCTGTGTGAACACACACACAAAAAAAGAAAATCATGGACATGATTCCAAAGGGTTAAATGGTCCGGAAAAAATTTCACACTTGAAATAATAGTCACAAAATAGTCACAAAAATGACGTATTGTAAATGAACGAAGTTCCTCTAGTGGAAGCGTTCGGAACTGCAGCCGAACAACATCTCACTGAACACTCATTTACTGAGATATCAGCTCACATTTGAAGCATAACTTGTTTAGATTTATGGCTTTGATTTTAAAATAGTATTTTTGTGCATTTTTCATAATAAATGTAGAATTCTGTAACTTTAAGGTTAACTTTTTAAAACTTTTTCACTTCAGCAATAATCTGCCAAGTGTCATCTTTAAAAAGAGATCAAACTTACGTCTGTTGCTCTAAAGCATTCAAGATTTATCACAGTTTAAGTTGGAAATTTAATTTTCAGGTCTATGCTCAAAAAGTGCATAAATGGATTTTAAAAACAGGGTTAATATAATGTAGTACCATAAAAGCCCCTCAAAATATTAAATAAAAAAACTTTATCAAAACTAAAATATAGTACATTCCTTAATTTAATTATAATTTTTTTGTCATTTTTGACTGCCACGCGAAGAACACCAGAAGGTAAAGTTATGAAAGCCCAGAAAGTTCTAAACATGCCGCTTTTTAAACAAGGGAACATTGTATCATTCTTCCAAGATTATGAGAATCTTTAGAATGTCCTCGGAACGTTCTGAAACAAGTAACATTTAAAAAACGTTAGACGAACGTCCAACTGAAACATTTCAGAAATAACATTCCATGAAAGGTGTATAAATGTTACATTTTGAGGATGTTATTAAAGACCAGACAGGAACGTTCTATTAATGTTACTGGAAGAACGTTTGTTCATAACTTTGACACAACGTTCCCTTTCATCTTCAAACGTAAAAAAAAAGAGCATTGCATCAAACACTGCATTAAAATTGGTTTTATATGCCGCCAATTACCAAGTGCAATATCATTATTTATATGCTGATGTCAAACCCTTTTTAGTGTTATATTCGAATGCTCGTTGTAGCATTTTTTTATTATATTTTATGAGCCAGTGGAACAGAATTTCATTCAAATGTGCACTCTAAAAGTACAGTTGAATGACAATAAAAACCTAACCATCTATCTATCTATCTATCTATCTATCTATCTATCTATCTATCTATCTATCCACACTTGCACTGCTGACTGGAGTTGTGACACTCGTAGGAAAGCAGCGATGCATTGAAAGACTGCTCCTTGTCCTCGGCTGTACAATGCTTTTCTTACTTAGTATTTTTGTCTTGTTTCCAGTCCGAATATCAAAAAAATCTTAAATCAAGATGCATTTACTAAAGTAGTAAAATGGCATAAGATATTATGTCCTGTTTTCTGGGGAAATAAATAATAATTTAGTGAGTTTTTGCTTAAAATAAGCAGATAATTTTGCTTGTTTTAAGCAAAAACTCACTTAATTTTGATGCATTTCCCTGGAAAACAAGACTTAATATCTTATGGCATTTTTCTCATCAAGTAAATGCATCTTGATTTGAGAATTTTTTGATATTTGGACTGGAAACAAGACAAAAATACTGAGTAAGAAAAGCATTTTGCAGTGTAGTCTGAATATGTGATTGCATTAGAGTGAAGCGCTGCTGTAAATATCAGGGTTGAGATCGATAAATGGCCTGGGCTTTGAAGTCCTCCATCCACTCGCTTCACGAGAGACACAGCGTCCAGCGCATCGATCTCATGCCGGTTTATTTTAGCTTCACGCCGGCTCCCTGAGACTCAAAAAACCTGCAGCACACAAACCAGCTCAAACTCCATCAATTACAGCTAAAAGACTGGAGCATTGCACTTAGTGCGTGATAACCTTAACGCCAACATAATATTCGTTCATCAAATTGTAGGAATGATAATCTGACCCTCACTGCTGTATGTGAAAAATTCAAATAAAATACATAGAAACCGTCCGCTAAAGAAAACATCACGATGATTTGAACAGTTTAATATGAGGATCAAAAGCATCATGTGATTGACATGATCTGTGTTGATTCATATGAGCATAATATTGGAACTGTTTGTGTGTAATTTTCTTTTTTAGCACACAAAAGCTATTATGTTTATGGAAGCACATTTCCACCAAATAAGAAAAAAAGAATGCTCCGGTGAAATGAGATGAAAAGTCAAAATGATGACATAATCAACAGTATGAGATTAAGGTCAAAATTATGTTAGTCATAATTATGAAGAAAAAGTCAATTATGAGAAGTTGAAATTTAGATAAATTGAAATTATGAGAAAAGTCAAAGTCAAAATGATGACACTAAATCAAAGTTATGACTGAAATGAAATTAAGATATACTAAATTAAAGTTATGAAATTAAAACGTCAAAATTATGACAAAATGTTGAAATTATGACAGTCAGAATTATGAGATAAAAAGTAAGAATTATGACATTAAATTATAACTGAAAAAATTTAATTGGTGGCATGAGAACTAAAAGTCAAAATAATGACATACTAAATCATAGTTACTTATGACAGTCAAAATTGTAACAAAATTTTGAACTTGTGACAGTCAAAACTATGAGATAATATTTTTTTTTCTTATCAAAGCATGATATTTTACTTATGTGTTGGAAATGTGCTTCCATACATAATATTTAAAATACAGCACACAAGTTTTATCAAATTCACAGATTTGTGATTTTTTGTCATTCCTGTAGCTCAACACGTCATAACTTGTAATAGGTCTCATATATATATATCTTTTAGTGCTTCATACGAGTTTAAAAAGCCGTGAGGGCGAGTAAATGATGAAATATCCCTTTAACAAGCCAGCAAAATCAAATAAAGGACGATTATGCAGCAGCAATTTTCACCTTGACTTCTCAAGTGTCTCTTTGGAAGGCGACATACAGAGAAGAAAGCCAGTCAGAGCGTGAGGTGTGTGTGTGCGTGTGTATCGGAAGACTTCTCACAGATTGAATTAGTCAGTAAATCCGATTTACTGAAGCAGTGGGACGTATGTCCCGCCCCTATCTGCTCCACACACACCTCTCACACACACACACACACCTCTCACACACCTCTCACACACCTCTCACACACCTCTCACACACCTCTCACACACCTCTCACACACCTCTCACACACCTCTCACACACCTCACACACACCTCACACACACCTCACACACACACCTCACACACACACCTCACACACACACCTCACACACACACCTCACACACACACCTCACACACACACCTCACACACACACCTCACACACACCTCACACACACCTCACACACACCTCACACACACCTCACACACACCTCACACACACCTCACACACACCTCACACACACCTCACACACACCTCACACACACCTCACACACCTCACACACCTCACACACCTCACACACCTCACACACCTCACACACGCGACCTGTGCCGGACGTCGAGCCGCCCCGCTGTCGACTCACGTGTGACGCGCGAATCCCGCCACACCATTAGCACATCATTAATTCATGCTGTTTACATTCATCCATTATACATGCAGCCGCTGGGGTTCTGGCGGTTTCCTCGCGGACACTCAGTGTAAATGTGATCATTGATCAGGGTTCAGAGACAGCGCTTAAGAGAGTCCAGAGAGACTCCACTAGTGCCTCTCCATCACACACCGGGTTATTAACGCCAGCTAAAGATTAAAAACTTCCCTTATTTCAAAATATTTTTCAAATATTTTAATTAAATTTCAAATATTTTAATCAAATCAACTTCAACTGAAATAAAAATATATATAAAAATTGTGTTGCAGTCAAGAGCACTTAAACCAAGACCAGAGTGTGTTCAGACCAAGAGAAGACCAAGACCAGAGTGTGCTGAGACCAAGACAAGACCAAGACAAGAGTGTGTTGAGACCAAGACAAGACCAAGACAAGAGTGTGTTGAGACCAAGACCAGAGTGAGTTGACACCAAGACCAGAGTGTGTTGAGACCAAGACCAGAGTGTGTTGAGACCAAGACCAGAGTGTGTTGAGACCAAGACCAGAGTGTGTTGAGACCAGAGTGTGTTGAGACCAAGACCAGAGTGTGTTGAGACCAAGCCCAGAGTGTGTTGAGACCAAGACCAGAGTGTGTTGAGACCAAGACCAGAGTGTGTTGAGACCAGAGTGTGTTGAGACCAAGACCAGAGTGTGTTGAGACCAAGACCAGAGTGTGTTGAGACCAAGACCAGAGTGTGTTGAGAACAAGACCAGAGTGTGTTGAGACCAAGACCAGAGTGTGTTGAGACCAAGACCAGAGTGTGTTGAGACCAAGACCAGAGTGTGTTGAGACCAAGACCAGAGTGTGTTGAGACCAAGACCAGAGTGTGTTGAGACCAAGACCAGAGTGTGTTGAGACCAGAGTGTGTTGAGACCAATGACCAGAGTGTGTTGAGAACAAGACCAGAGTGTGTTGAGAACAAGACCAGAGTGTGTTGAGACCAAGACCAGAGTGTGTTGAGACCAAGCCCAGAGTGTGTTGAGACCAAGACCAGAGTGTGTTGAGACCAAGCCCACCAAGACCAGAGTGTGTTGAGACCAAGCCCAGAGTGTGTTGAGACCAAGACCAGAGTGTGTTGAGACCAAGACCAGAGTGTGTTGAGACCAAGACCAGAGTGTGTTGAGAACAAGACCAGAGTGTGTTGAGAACAAGACCAGAGTGTGTTGAGACCAAGACCAGAGTGTGTTGAGACCAGAGTGTGTTGAGACCAAGCCCAGAGTGTGTTGAGACCAAGCCCAGAGTGTGTTGAGACCAAGCCCAGAGTGTGTTGAGACCAAGCCCAGAGTGTGTTGAGACCAAGACCAGAGTGTGTTGAGACCAAGACCAGAGTGTGTTGAGACCAAGACCAGAGTGTGTTGAGACCAAGCCCAGAGTGTGTTGAGACCAAGCCCAGAGTGTGTTGAGACCAAGCCCAGAGTGTGTTGAGACCAAGCCCAGAGTGTGTTGAGACCAAGCCCAGAGTGTGTTGAGAACAAGCCCAGAGTGTGTTGAGACCAAGACCAGAGTGTGTTGAGACCAAGCCCAGAGTGTGTTGAGACCAAGACCAGAGTGTGTTGAGAACAAGACCAGAGTTTGTTGAGACCAAGACCAGAGTGTGTTGAGACCAAGCCCACCAAGACCAGAGTGTGTTGAGACCAAGCCCAGAGTGTGTTGAGACCAAGACCAGAGTGTGTTGAGACCAAGACCAGAGTGTGTTGAGACCAAGACCAGAGTGTGTTGAGAACAAGACCAGAGTGTGTTGAGACCAAGACCAGAGTGTGTTGAGACCAGAGTGTGTTGAGACCAAGCCCAGAGTGTGTTGAGACCAAGCCCAGAGTGTGTTGAGACCAAGCCCAGAGTGTGTTGAGACCAAGCCCAGAGTGTGTTGAGACCAAGCCCAGAGTGTGTTGAGACCAAGCCCAGAGTGTGTTGAGACCAAGCCCAGAGTGTGTTGAGACCAAGCCCAGAGTGTGTTGAGACCAAGCCCAGAGTGTGTTGAGACCAAGCCCAGAGTGTGTTGAGACCAAGCCCAGAGTGTGTTGAGACCAAGCCCAGAGTGTGTTGAGACCAAGCCCAGAGTGTGTTGAGAACAAGCCCAGAGTGTGTTGAGACCAAGACCAGAGTGTGTTGAGACCAAGCCCAGAGTGTGTTGAGACCAAGACCAGAGTGTGTTGAGAACAAGACCAGAGTTTGTTGAGACCAAGACCAGAGTGTGTTGAGACCAAGCCCACCAAGACCAGAGTGTGTTGAGACCAAGCCCAGAGTGTGTTGAGACCAAGACCAGAGTGTGTTGAGACCAAGACCAGAGTGTGTTGAGAACAAGACCAGAGTGTGTTGAGAACAAGACCAGAGTGTGTTGAGACCAAGACCAGAGTGTGTTGAGACCAGAGTGTGTTGAGACCAAGCCCAGAGTGTGTTGAGACCAAGCCCAGAGTGTGTTGAGACCAAGCCCAGAGTGTGTTGAGACCAAGCCCAGAGTGTGTTGAGACCAAGCCCAGAGTGTGTTGAGACCAAGACCAGAGTGTGTTGAGACCAAGCCCAGAGTGTGTTGAGAACAAGCCCAGAGTGTGTTGAGACCAAGACCAGAGTGTGTTGAGACCAAGCCCAGAGTGTGTTGAGACCAAGACCAGAGTGTGTTGAGACCAAGACCAGAGTGTGTTGAGACCAAGCCCACCAAGACCAGAGTGTGTTGAGACCAAGCCCAGAGTGTGTTGAGACCAAGACCAGAGTGTGTTGAGACCAAGACCAGAGTGTGTTGAGAACAAGACCAGAGTGTGTTGAGAACAAGACCAGAGTGTGTTGAGACCAAGACCAGAGTGTGTTGAGACCAAGCCCAGAGTGTGTTGAGACCAAGCCCAGAGTGTGTTGAGACCAAGACCAGAGTGTGTTGAGACCAAGACCAGAGTGTGTTGAGACCAAGACCAGAGTGTGTTGAGACCAAGACCAGAGTGTGTTGAGACCAAGACCAGAGTGTGTTGAGACCAAGACCAGAGTGTGTTGAGACCAAGCCCAGAGTGTGTTGAGACCAAGCCCAGAGTGTGTTGAGACCAAGCCCAGAGTGTGTTGAGACCAAGCCCAGAGTGTGTTGAGACCAAGCCCAGAGTGTGTTGAGAACAAGCCCAGAGTGTGTTGAGACCAAGACCAGAGTGTGTTGAGACCAAGCCCAGAGTGTGTTGAGACCAAGACCAGAGTGTGTTGAGAACAAGACCAGAGTTTGTTGAGAACAAGACCAGAGTGTGTTGAGACCAAGACAAGAGTCTGATGAGACCAAGACCAGAGTGTGTTGAGACCAAGACCAGATTGTGTTGAGACCAAGACCAGAGTGTGTTGAGACCAAGACCAAGACCAGAGTGTGTTGAGACCAAGCCCAGAGTGTGTTGAGACCAAGAAAAGAGCGTGTTGAGACAAAGACAAGACCAAGACAAGAGTGTGTTGAGACTAAGAAAAGAGCGTGTTGAGACAAAGACAAGAGTGTGTTGAGACCAAGACAAGACCAAGACAAGAGTGTGTTGAGACCAACACAAGAGTGTGTTGAGACCAAGACAAGACCAAGACAAGAGTGTGTTGAGACCAAGACAAGTGTGTGTTGAGACCAAGACAAGACCAAGACAAAAGTGTGTTAAGACCAAGACCAAGACCAGAGTGTGTTGAGACCAAGACCAACCAGAGTGTGTTGAGACCAAGACAAGAGCGTTTTGAGACCAAGACCAGAATGTGTTGAGACAAAGACAAGAGCGTGTTGAGACCAAGACAAGAGTGTGTTGAGACCAAGACAAGACTGTGTCGAGACCAAGACAAGACCAAGACCAGAGTGTGTTGAGACCAAGACCAGAGTGTGTTGAGACCAAGACCAGAGTGTGTTGAGACCAAGACCAGAGTGTGTTGAGAACAAGACCAGAGTGTGTTGAGACCAGAGTGTGTTGAGACCAAGCCCAGAGTGTGTTGAGACCAAGCCCAGAGTGTGTTGAGACCAAGCCCAGAGTGTGTTGAGACCAAGCCCAGAGTGTGTTGAGACCAAGCCCAGAGTGTGTTGAGACCAAGCCCAGAGTGTGTTGAGACCAAGCCCAGAGTGTGTTGAGACCAAGCCCAGAGTGTGTTGAGACCAAGCCCAGAGTGTGTTGAGACCAAGACCAGAGTGTGTTGAGACCAAGCCCAGAGTGTGTTGAGACCAAGCCCAGAGTGTGTTGAGACCAAGCCCAGAGTGTGTTGAGACCAAGCCCAGAGTGTGTTGAGACCAAGCCCAGAGTGTGTTGAGACCAAGCCCAGAGTGTGTTGAGACCAAGCCCAGAGTGTGTTGAGAACAAGCCCAGAGTGTGTTGAGACCAAGACCAGAGTGTGTTGAGACCAAGCCCAGAGTGTGTTGAGACCAAGACCAGAGTGTGTTGAGAACAAGACCAGAGTTTGTTGAGACCAAGACCAGAGTGTGTTGAGACCAAGCCCACCAAGACCAGAGTGTGTTGAGACCAAGCCCAGAGTGTGTTGAGACCAAGACCAGAGTGTGTTGAGACCAAGACCAGAGTGTGTTGAGAACAAGACCAGAGTGTGTTGAGAACAAGACCAGAGTGTGTTGAGACCAAGACCAGAGTGTGTTGAGACCAGAGTGTGTTGAGACCAAGCCCAGAGTGTGTTGAGACCAAGCCCAGAGTGTGTTGAGACCAAGCCCAGAGTGTGTTGAGACCAAGCCCAGAGTGTGTTGAGACCAAGCCCAGAGTGTGTTGAGACCAAGACCAGAGTGTGTTGAGACCAAGCCCAGAGTGTGTTGAGAACAAGCCCAGAGTGTGTTGAGACCAAGACCAGAGTGTGTTGAGACCAAGCCCAGAGTGTGTTGAGACCAAGACCAGAGTGTGTTGAGACCAAGCCCAGAGTGTGTTGAGACCAAGACCAGAGTGTGTTGAGACCAAGCCCACCAAGACCAGAGTGTGTTGAGACCAAGCCCAGAGTGTGTTGAGACCAAGACCAGAGTGTGTTGAGACCAAGACCAGAGTGTGTTGAGAACAAGACCAGAGTGTGTTGAGAACAAGACCAGAGTGTGTTGAGACCGAGACCAGAGTGTGTTGAGACCAAGCCCAGAGTGTGTTGAGACCAAGCCCAGAGTGTGTTGAGACCAAGCCCAGAGTGTGTTGAGACCAAGCCCAGAGTGTGTTGAGACCAAGACCAGAGTGTGTTGAGACCAAGACCAGAGTGTGTTGAGACCAAGACCGGAGTGTGTTGAGACCAAGACCAGAGTGTGTTGAGACCAAGCCCAGAGTGTGTTGAGACCAAGCCCAGAGTGTGTTGAGACCAAGCCCAGAGTGTGTTGAGACCAAGCCCAGAGTGTGTTGAGACCAAGCCCAGAGTGTGTTGAGACCAAGCCCAGAGTGTGTTGAGAACAAGCCCAGAGTGTGTTGAGACCAAGACCAGAGTGTGTTGAGACCAAGCCCAGAGTGTGTTGAGACCAAGACCAGAGTGTGTTGAGAACAAGACCAGAGTTTGTTGAGAACAAGACCAGAGTGTGTTGAGACCAAGACAAGAGTCTGATGAGACCAAGACCAGAGTGTGTTGAGACCAAGACCAGATTGTGTTGAGACCAAGACCAGAGTGTGTTGAGACCAAGACCAAGACCAGAGTGTGTTGAGACCAAGCCCAGAGTGTGTTGAGACCAAGAAAAGAGCGTGTTGAGACAAAGACAAGACCAAGACAAGAGTGTGTTGAGACTAAGAAAAGAGCGTGTTGAGACAAAGACAAGAGTGTGTTGAGACCAAGACAAGACCAAGACAAGAGTGTGTTGAGACCAAGACAAGAGTGTGTTGAGACCAAGACAAGACCAAGACAAGAGTGTGTTGAGACCAAGACAAGTGTGTGTTGAGACCAAGACAAGACCAAGACAAAAGTGTGTTAAGACCAAGACCAAGACCAGAGTGTGTTGAGACCAAGACCAACCAGAGTGTGTTGAGACCAAGACAAGAGCGTTTTGAGACCAAGACCAGAATGTGTTGAGACAAAGACAAGAGCGTGTTGAGACCAAGACAAGAGTGTGTTGAGACCAAGACAAGACTGTGTCGAGACCAAGACAAGACCAAGACCAGAGTGTGTTGAGACCAAGACAAGAGTGTGTTGAGACCAAGACCAGAGTGTGTTGAGACCAAGACCAGAGTGTGTTGAGACCAAGACCAGAGTGTGTTGAGACCAAGACAAGACCAAGACAAGAGTGTGTTGAGACCAAGACAAGACCAAGACAAGAGTGTGTTGAGACCAAGACAAGACCAAGACAAGAGTGTGTTGAGACCAAGACAAGACCAAGACAAGAGTGTGTTGAGACCAAGACAAGAGTGTGTTGAGACCAAGACAAGACCAAGACAAGAGTGTGTTGAGACCAAGACAAGTGTGTGTTGAAACCAAGACAAGACCAAGACAAAAGTGTGTTAAGACCAAGACCAAGACCAGAGTGTGTTGAGACCAAGACCAACCAGAGTGTGTTGAGACCAAGACAAGAGCGTTTTGAGACCAAGACCAGAGTGTGTTGAGACGAAGACAAGAGCGTGTTGAGACCAAGACAAGAGTGTGTTGAGACCAAGACAAGACTGTGTCGAGACCAAGACAAGACCAAGACCAGAGTGTGTTGAGACCAAGACAAGAGTGTGTTGAGACCAAGACCAGAGTGTGTTGAGACCAAGACAAGAGTGTGTTGAGACCAAGACAAGACCAAGACAAGAGTGTGTTGAGACCAAGACAAGACCAAGACAAGACTGTGTTGAGACCAAGACAAGAGTGTGTTGAGACCAAGACAAGACCAAGACAAGAGTGTGTTGAGACCAAGACAAGACCAAGACAAGAGTGTGTTGAGACCAAGACAAGAGTGTGTTGAGACCAAGACAAGACCAAGACAAGAGTGTGTTGAGACCAAGACAAGTGTGTGTTGAGACCAAGACAAGACCAAGACAAAAGTGTGTTGAGACCAAGACCAAGACCAGAGTGTGTTGAGACCAAGACCAACCAGAGTGTGTTGAGACCAAGACAAGAGCGTGTTGAGACCAAGACCAGAGTGTGTTGAGACCAAGACAAGAGCGTGTTGGGACCAAGACAAGAGTGTGTTGAGACCAAGACAAGACTTTGTTGAGACAAGACAAGACCAAGACCAGAGTGTGTTGAGACCAAGACAAGAGTGTGTTGAGACCAAGACAAGAGTGTGTTGAGACCAAGACAAGACCAAGACAAGAGTGTGTTGAGACCAAGACAAGTGTGTGTTGAGACCAAGACAAGACCAAGACAAAAGTGTGTTGAGACCAAGACCAAGACCAGAGTGTGTTGAGACCAAGACCAACCAGAGTGTGTTGAGACCAAGACAAGAGCGTGTTGAGACCAAGACCAGAGTGTGTTGAGACCAAGACAAGAGCGTGTTGGGACCAAGACAAGAGTGTGTTGAGACCAAGACAAGACTTTGTTGAGACCAAGACAAGACCAAGACCAGAGTGTGTTGAGACCAAGACCAGAGTGTGTTGAGACCAAGACCAGAGTGTGTTGAGACCAAGACCAGAGTGTGTTGAGACCAAGACCAGAGTGTGTTGAGACCAAGACCAGAGTGTGTTGAGACCAAGACCAGAGTGTGTTGAGACCAAGACCAGAGTGTGTTGAGACCAAGACAAGAGTGTGTTGAGACCAAGACCAGAGTGTGTTGAGACCAAGACAAGAGCGTGTTGAGACCAAGACAAGAGTGTGTTGAGACCAAGATAAGAGTGTGTTGAGACCAAGACAAGACCAAGACCAGAGTGTGTTGAGACCAAGACAAGAGCGTGTTGAGACCAAGACAAGAGTGTGTTGAGACCAAGACAAGAGTGTGTTGAGACCAAGACAAGACTGTGTTGAGACCAAGACAAGACCAAGACCAGAGTGTGTTGAGACCAAGACCAGAGTGTGTTGAGACCAAGACAAGAGCGTGTTGAGACCAAGACAAGAGTGTGTTGAGACCAGAGTGTGTTGAGACCAAGACCAGAGTGTGTTGAGAGCAAGAACAGAGTGAGTTGAGACCAAGACCAAGACAAGAGTGTGTTGAGACCAAGACAAGAGTGTGTTGAGACCAAGATAAGACCAAGACAAGAGTGTGTTGAGACCAAGACAAGACCAAGACAAGAGTGTTTTGAGACCAAGACAAGACCAAGACAAGAGTGTGTTGAGACCAAGACAAGAGCGTGTTGAGACCAAGACGAGACACGGCGAGACCGAGTGCTTAAAACAAGAACAAATATCTGCCAATGGAGTCAGAAAAATAAACTTAATTGAAAGGGAGAAACAAGATTTTTCTGACCCTATTGGCAGATATTTGTTCTTGTTTTAAGCACAAACTCAATTAATGTAATATTTTTTTCTTAAGTAAATGTACCTTGATTTAAGAATTTTTTGATATTTATAACAAAAAAAATACTCAGATCTTTTTTTTACATTTCTGTCCACCCAAAAGAATAATTATTGATTATTTCACAGACATCACTCAGATTCCCTCTATTTTCCATTCTATAAGATCTGAATCAGACTGAGTGGGCGATTCGTCTGAGACTCTTATAACCTCACTGAAAAGCTTTAAAGGGAAATATTATGGAAAACAACACTATTGCTGTTTTTCCTGCCAAGTCTCTGTACTGTTGCCTTCTCATTTGCATAAAGTCCTGCTGAAATTCACTCTCCTGCTCACGATCGCCTCAAACTGTCACTGAAAATGAATGATTTCCACAAATCACACTCAGCATCAATGAGATTATGATTTTGTTAAATAAAGGATGTAGATGTCAAATCACTTTTGGCAACTTCTCTCACTTTAACACACACACACACACACACACACACACACACACACACACACACACACACACACACACACACACACACACACACAGTTTCCATGTTTTATGGGGACTTTCCATAGACATAATGATTTTTATACTGTACAAACTGTATATTCTATTCCCTTACACTAACCCTACCCCTAAACCTGCCCATCACACACACACACACACTAACCCTACCCCTAAACCTGCCCATCACAGAAAGCTTTCTGCATTTTTACATTTTCAAAAAACATCACTTAGTATGATTTATAAGCTGTTTTCCTCATGAGGACCAAAAAATATCCCCACACGAACAAGGATTTCAGATATTGCCATCCTTATGGGGACATTTTGTCCCCACAATGTAGGGTTTACCAGGCCACACACACACACACACACACACACACACACACACACACACACACACACACACACACACACACACACACACACACACACACACACACACACACACTATAAATATATAAAGTTTACATAGTGAACGTATAAAGGAATGCTAATTGTATATATTTAAAGAACTATTTAATTATTATTATTATTATTAACAAGCATCTGAAAGAAAGAAGACAAATGAGCACAAACGTCTCTCAGCCGCAGTGAATGATGAGATTCTCTGAAGAGCACACCATTAAAACAGTAATTACACGTATTCAGCACATGCTCAATCAGCTGGAGATGCCTAATGAGAGCGAGAGAT
>NW_027508858.1:162500-177500 GCF_051911475.1 Siphateles boraxobius | reverse complement strand
GACTGTGTGCTTGATAAGTGTTTCACAGCTGAGTCTTTACCTCCTTCATTAAAGGAGCGGACATGCAAATTCATACACACAGACACACACACACACACACACACACACACACACACACACACACACACACACACAAATGACGTTCTCACTAAGCAAATGTGAAATGTTTATTCTCAACTCATGCATATTTGATTTCAATAACATATCTGCGCGCGTGTGTGTGTGTGTGTGTGTGTGTGTGTGTGTGTGTGTGTGTGTGTGTGTGAGAGACTCTTCACCCTGCGCTTCAGGCGACAGTATCAAGGTCAGCGTGAGGATCTGCTCTCCGCATGTTTCTCTACACGATTATTGCGAATGCATGTACAAGTGCTCATCTCTACTGACGCAGCTTTCTTTTTAATTAAAAAATTAAAGGAAAAATTCACCCTAAAATGTAAAGGCTACATCAACACACTCAGTTTCTTTCTTCTGTGCAACACAAAAAGATTTTCAAGAAACTTCACACAGCTCTTGTTTGTATAATAAAATACGTTTGCAAAATATGAGTAATAAACTGTAAATTTCTGTAATGTGGATCTTTTTCCCTCCATCATAAATGAGTTTGTCTCAGAACGTCAGATGTATGTGTGTGTGTGTGTGTGTGTGTGTGTGTGTGTGTGTGTGTGTGTGTATGTGTGTGTATGTATGTATGTACATATACACCCACATATATTATAAATTCACAAACTTTTATGTTAGATGCGATTCATTGATTTGACAGCACTACTAAATATTAATTGTCTTTTAAACAATTGTCTTTTATGGTGTTTTATTAATTTACAGTGCTTAATTTAAATCATTTGATAATTTAATTGATAATTATTGTATGTAAAAGAGCTGCATGTAGGGCTGTCGCGGTGAAGGAATTTCCCTTATTTAACGTTCAATACACATGGTACGAACTACGAAGGGTTGCCTTATGAAAAAAGAAAACGCGGTTCGCGGTTGCTGCGGTTACTTGCGCTTCTCTGCGGTTGGCCTGTCAGTAGCGCGGTACTGCAATATTGCGGTTATCGCGACAGCCCTAGCTGCATGAGGATTTTAACAAATGAACATATGAAAAATATAAAAAAGATCAGCCTACAGAAGAACATAAGTTATGTTCATAGTTTTTAGAAATCACAAAGATCTTCTTTTTGGACTTTATGTTTAAAATCAGGGCCAGTGTGTGTCAGATTCCTGTGAACGCCTTCATGAGGATGATGATGAGGAATAACCCGAGTCCTGCACACGATCAGGAGCGTGAGAATCTGCTGATGGAGGAGGACAGCAAACACACACACGGATCAGATCTCCTGCTTTCCCACAGAACTGATTATGAAGTGCGTATGATAATCATATCATGATAATCCTGGCTGATATCTCAGTAAAGCAGACAAACTGTTGTTCTTTTTAAAAATCCCCGAGACCAAAGTACAACTCATCCTTCAGTCTGTTCGGACTTCTGTTTTCTGTAATGTACACTGTCAAAAAATTCTGTTAACTTTACGGTGAAAAACAGCAGATGTGGTTGCCAGAAATTTACCGTAAAAAATACGGTAGCAACATTTTAGGTAACTTAAATTTCCTGCATTGCACTATATAATGTTAATTCACCGACCTATTAAAGTACTAATATCTATTTTATACCATTGTAATACTTTGACAACCACCAATCACAGCGTTGATGAGAGTCACATGTTCGATCAAACCTCATCACAAACAGCTTTTCCACAAGAAAGTTACTAATATCTAGAAGCTGCACAGTGTCATTCACACAAACACTGATCACCATCATGGTGACACACATGAAATAAAGAAAATGCAATAAACATTAATTTACCATTAAATGTAACTTTAAAACCTAATGTATATATCTTATTGG
Organism: Siphateles boraxobius; assembly: GCF_051911475.1. Lineage (NCBI taxonomy): Eukaryota > Metazoa > Chordata > Actinopteri > Cypriniformes > Leuciscidae > Siphateles > Siphateles boraxobius. The sequence goes on along the minus strand of NW_027508858.1, from coordinate 175,597 downwards.
AAAAAACTATGAAGAAACAGTTATTTCAACATAAATATATCAAATGTGGTAGAAACATTTTAGGTAACTTAACTTAAATTTACAGTAAAAACCTGCATTACACTGATATAATATGATCTGATATACTGATCTGATATAATGTTAATTCACCGACTTATTAAAGTACTAATATCTGTTTTATACCATTGGAGGGCCCTATAAAATCTTTTTATTTTTTTTATCTTTTAAACCGTTTTATTTTTTCCCAAATTCAGTTTTATTTTTTCCCAAATTCCGTTTATTCCGTTTTAATTTTTGTGAATTCCGTTTTTTGTAACCCTTTATACTGTTATTTTATTCGTAAAAAAAAGAGTGTGTTTTTAATGTTAAGGATTAAAATGTACACAAATAAAATAGGAATGACCTTAAGTTTATGTTGCATCATGCAGTACTTGTCCTGAAAAGTACTAAGTACTTCAAGTAACAACAAAATATTAATGGTTATGAGCTTTAAACTGTCCAGTAAAATAAATTATATTAGTTTATATAAGTTTATATAATATATAAGACAACCACCAATCACAGCGGTGATGAGAGTCACATGATCGATCAAGCTGCACAGTGTCATTCAAACACACACTGATCACCATCATGGTGACACATGCTATAAACATTAATTTACCATTAAATGTAACATAGAACCCTAATGTACATAATTGATTGGAAAAAAATAAGATTTCTCAAAAATATATCAAATGTGAAGTGTCATGCAGGGAATTTGTTCTTTTTCACTTCCAAAAACTGCAAATTTATTTACTGTAAATTTATATTAAAAGTACGGTTAGATCCATCACAGTTATTCACCGTATACAGTACGGAAACTATAACAGTTTTACACCGTTGCATTTTTACAGTCTTTTACCGTTAAAATCCCGATAATTGTGTACAGTGTACGATCTTCTCCTGAAGATCTCTGACTGACAGTAATTCCTCCTGGAGATTTCAAGAAACATTCATCAAACACACGTTTATCATCGATTAGATTTATTATAGCGGATGATCGAAACTCCACAGATGCGCATCAACACACTGTAATACAGCATTATTGGAGAACGTTCTGTCTTTACACGTTTAATTCAATGTGTTGCGGTTTCTTTGTAATTCTTTTACAAGTTACTTCTTTGTTTCAGTGCAGAATGTACAGCCAACACAATAACCTCAAAATGCCAAGGATGTCAGAAACGGCTTTATGATCAATCAAACATGACAAACTGTGCTTTTCTACATTTCTAGCTATATTTCCTTCCTTTCACTTCCAGCTGAAGTAATGTACATCAAAAACACTCAACAATACACTTCCATATACTGGACTGTACAAACACATTTATGTTTGATTTCTCTCAGCGAACAAAAACATGTTCTAAGAAAGTTTTGCTTACATTCCCATTAAGTTATGAAAATGTTATTAACGTAAAGCGAATGTTAAGGAAACATACAATTTTGCAAACATTATGGGAACGTTACTTTTGATTGTTCTCTGAACGTTCTGAAACAAGCAACATTTAAAAAATGTTAGATGAAAGTACAAATAGAATGTTTCAGAAATAACGCTCCAAGAACGATGTATGAATAATGTTTGTGTGCTAACGTTTGAGACCAGAGAACTCTAAACATTCTATTAACGTTACTGGGACAACCTTTGTAACTTTTAGAGAAGTTTACTCAACTCAACTCGACAACACAACACGACACAACTAAACAACACGACACAACTCAACAGAACTGAACTAAACTGAACTAAACAATTCAATACAGCACAACTGAACTCAACACAACCCAACACGACACGACTCAACACGACCCAACTCAACACGACCCAACTCAACACGACCCAGGTCGACTCAACACGACCCAACTCAACACGACCCAGGTCGACTCAACACGACCCGACTCAACACGACCCGACTCAACACGACCCGACTCAACACGACCCGACTCAACTAAACAAATCAATACAGCACAACTGAACTCAACACAACCCAACACGACCCAACTCAACACGACCCAGGTCGACTCAACACGACCCAGGTCGACTCAACACGACCCAGGTCGACTCAACACGACCCGACTCAACACGACCCGACTCAACACGACCCGACTCAACACGACCCGACTCAACACGACCCGACTGAAATAAACAAATCAATACAGCACAACTGAACTCAACACAACCCAACACGACACGACTCAACACGACCCAGCTCAACTCAACAGGGCCCAGCTCGACTCAACTCGGCACAACACAACTCAACACGACCCAACACAACCCAACTCGACACGACTGAACTCAACACGACACAAATCGATTCAGCACGACTCAACTCAACACAATTCAACACAGCACAACACAACACGACCGAACTCAACACATATCAACTCAACACAATTCAACACAGCACAACACAACTCAACACAACACGACCCAACTCAACACGACTCAAATCAACACGACTCAAATCAACACGACTCAAATCAACACGACTCAAATCAACACGACTCAAATCAACACGACTCAAATCAACACGACTCAAATCAACACGACTCAACACGACTCAACTCAACACGAATCAAATCAACACGAATCAAATCAACACGACTCAAATCAACACGACTCAACACGACTCAAATCAACACGAATCAAATCAACACGAATCAAATCAACACGACTCAAATCAACACGACTCAAATCAACACGACTCAAATCAACACGACTCAAATCAACACGACTCAAATCAACACGACTCAAATCAACACGACTCAAATCAACACGACCCAACTCAACACGACTCAAATCAACACGAATCAACACGACTCAAATCAACACGACTCAAATCAACACGACTCAAATCAACACGACTCAAATCAACACGACTCAACACGACTCAACTCAACACGAATCAAATCAACACGAATCAAATCAACACGACTCAAATCAACACGACTCAACACGACTCAAATCAACACGAATCAAATCAACACGAATCAAATCAACACGACTCAAATCAACACGACTCAAATCAACACGACTCAAATCAACACGACCCAACTCAACACGACCCAACTCAACACGACTCAAATCAACACGACTCAAATCAACACGACTCAAATCAACACGACTCAACTCAACACGACTCAACTCAACACGACTCAACTCAACACGACTCAACTCAACACGACTCAACTCAACACGACTCAACACGACTCAACACGACTCAACACGACTCAACACGACTCAACACGACTCAACACGACTCAACACGACTCAACACGACTCAACACGACTCAACACGACTCAACACGACTCAACACGACACAACACGACCCAACTCAACACATATCAACTCAACACGACTCAACTCAACACGACTCAACTCAACACGACTCAACTCAACACGACTCAACTCAACACGACTCAACTCAACACGACTCAACTCAACACGACTCAACTCAACACGACTCAACTCAACACAACTCAACACGACTCAACTCAACACGACTCAACACGACTCAACTCAACACGACTCAACTCAACACGACTCAACACGACTCGACTCAACTGAACTCAACACGACTCAACTCAACACGACTCAACTCAACACGACTCAACTCAACACGACTCAACTCAACACGACTCAACTCAACACGACTCAACTCAACACGACTCAACTCAACACGACTCAACTCAACACGACTCAACTCAACACGACTCAACTCAACACGACCCAACTCAACACGACTCAACACAGCACAACACGACTCAACTCAACACGACTCAACTCAACACGACTCAACTCAACACGACTCAACTCAACACGACTCAACTCAACACGACTCAACTCAACACGACTCAACTCAACACGACTCAACTCAACACGACTCAACTCAACACGACTCAACTCAACACGACTCAACTCAACACGACTCAACTCAACACGACTCAACTCAACACGACTCAACTCAACACGACTCAACTCAACACGACTCAACTCAACACGACTCAACTCAACACGACTCAACTCAACACGACTCAACTCAACACGACTCAACTCAACACGACTCAACTCAACACGACTCAACTCAACACGACTCAACTCAACACGACTCAACTCAACACGACTCAACTCAACACGACTCAACTCAACACGACTCAACTCAACACGACTCAACTCAACACGACTCAACTCAACACGACTCAACTCAACACGACTCAACTCAACACGACTCAACACGACTCGACTCAACTGAACTCAACACGACTGAACTCAACACGACTGAACTCAACACAGCACAACACAACACGACACAACCCAACTCAACACAACCCAACTCAACACGACCCAACATGACTCAACACGACCCGACCCAACACGACTACAACATGTCTACAACACGACCCGCACACAGCTGTAATTACGTCCACATTGATTAGCGCAGTGATGTTGCGCAACAGAAGTAAGTGTGAGTCAGTACTGTAACTAAATGGGTCATTCCACACTCGCTCCGTATGATCATAAACGCACAGTGAACTGACCTCGTTTCTGCCGTTCGTGCCCTACAGAACACTTCAGGTCTCCGCTTTCAATGCAACACATTCAGTTCCAGCATTATTCAACTGATCAACAACCATAGTTCCCCTGGATTTCCATAATCCTCGCTAATTAACCAATTAAACAGCAAATGATGTAATTGGCAGGTTTTGTTCAAACAGACCGTAGCTGATCTCTCAGTCACATTGTTGCATGAATTGCATTTGAAATATAACACAATTAATGAGTCAGAAAACCAAAAGTGGAACATTTGCATTGCATAAAATCTCAGATTGGACATTACTTCAACAATCGCTATGATCTGTCTTCAGTATTTATATACGGCATACTACACTTTTGACATACAATACTCAGTTAAAGCGAACTTAGATGAAGAATAATGCATGATTTCCTAGCAATAACCATTAATAAATGCACAAAGAAATATGAGAAATAAATACATATAGATTGTAGCTGCATTCTGAAACTCATAATCTGTATATATTACAGATAACAAACATATTTTGGTGAAAGCAAGCATTAATTTAATAAAAGTGAACTTAAATTAAGAATAACCCATGCTTTACTTTCAATAACCATTAATAAATGCACCAAGAAATATGAGAAATTAATAGATTTAGCTGCATTCTGAAACTCATAATCAGTCACTGCAAAAATGCTTTTCTTAGTATTTTTGTCTTGTTTCCAGTCCAAATATCTAAAAATTCTTAAATCAAGATGCATTTACTAGAAGAGTAAAATGCCATAAGATTTTATGTCTTGTTTTCCGGGGGAATTAATCCAAATTAAGTGAGTTTTGGCTTAAAACAAGCAAAATTATCTGTCAATGGGGTTAGAAAAATAATGTTAATTTTAACGAAACAAGATTATTTCTCTCACCCCATTGACAGATAATTTTGCATTTTTTAACCAACTCCTCACTTAATTTTAATTAATTCCCCCGGAAAACAAGACAAAAAATCTTATGCCATTTCACGATAAGTAAATGCATCTTGATTTAATATTTTTTTGATATTTTGGACAGGAAACATGACAAAAATACTAAGTAAGAAAAGCATTTTTGCAGTGTACAGATGACACTGTACACGAAAGCAAGCATCCAGCAAACACCTAAAAGCTCATCTGTCAATCAGATGCTTCTCACCGCCTTTACATCAGAAACACTGCATCTAAATGAACTGCTTAAAAGTCATAATCAGTGTTTAATAACGGCATGTTGCGAGTGCACATGAGGTCTGGAGATGTTGTGAGTGTTATAATGTGCAGTTTGAGCTCTCACCATCCTCTTTGTCGTCGAACACGGGTCTCTTGGATGAACTGTTCGCTCCCATCCTCTTCTTCCACTTTCCCCAGTGAAACATTGATGCTCTGATCTCATTCCTTTCAGCGCGACTGAACCTGATGCTGCTGATGCTCTACAACACGAGCATCTGTGAGTGAGGAACACCGAGGATCTGCTCCAGAGATCACACACACACTCACACACACACAGACTGGAACTGAACATGAGCTTCAGCGCCGGCGCGTTTATATGAACCTCCCCTGCGCGAGACACGTGCGCGCGCGCGCGCGCGCGACACTGAACTGTACAAATGGTTTTGTCAGGTTTTTTTTCTTCTTGTGATGTTTTTTTGTTTGTTTGTTTTTTTTGCAATAACAATAGGGCGATGCAGAGTCATACAAAACACTTGAATCTATAAAAAAATGAAGATCACAATTCTGCATTTTGTAGCCTGTCAAAAAATCAATAAAGTAGCTATACATCAAGTATCCTCTTTAACAGCTAAGATGTCTTAACAGTTTGTTTTTTCTCAGGTTACTTACCAATGTGCGCCAGGTGCAACAGAAGTTTTCAATAAAAGAGAAAATAATATTTAAGACACTAGGGGTATGTTAACATGACAATGATGTACTAAAAACGGAACAGTTTTTCCTTTGGGTTTTTCACATACAGATGACAACGTCCCCGTCGTGAAAACGACTATAAACCCTGTATTCTGTAGTCAGGCCAGTGGATGGCGATGTCACTTTGAAAAGAAACACTAAATGCCTATACAGACTCAACACGCATGCGCATGACGTCACCGTTTTCACAGATTTGCGTTTTTGTACTTTATACACATAGACGATAACAGTATCGTTTATTAAAACGTGCACTTTGAAACCCATTTTCAAAAGGTTTTGTTTCAGGTCGCCAAATCGCTGTTGTCGTGTAAGTGAACGACCAAAGCACATAAAAAGTTTTCAGTTTTTAGTTGAAAAAAGGTGTCGTGTAAATGCCCCTAAAACACTGTAATTTCGGCCTGAACGTAATCACATACGTTTTTTCTTATAATTGAGATACTATTACAGTTTTTGTTAATATTTAATTTGTTTGTATTTTGATATTTTCTTTTCCATTTTAGGTAAAAGTTAGTCATTTTGTTATTTTAGTAATTTTGTAGTTGTTTAAAATGTTAAAATGTAGTTGTTCTGTTTTTTGGTAGAAATGTTGTCCTGGCAACTACACTGTAAAAAATATATATATATTATTTCAGGTATATACAATGTTTTTATAGTTTTAGTTAACTAGTATAATAACCCTGCTGATCGTAAAAAAAAAATAACTTCACAAAGATGAGATTGTTTTCGTTCTTTATAATACAGCCTAATATTTTTGACATTAATAAAACCAGGTAATTATGCTTTACCACATTTATGCATTTTGTTACATGGCCAAACATTTAGTCAGAATAAATGCTTCATATAGACCTATTCTATTGACAATTACTGCATTATGGGGTATTTTCTTTCATTTTTAGTTTTATGTTTTGGTTTAAATAACTGTACTTTGCTGTTTCACCGATAAATTATTTAACATTCCTTCTCTGTTTATTTCAAACGCGTTTGGATGTTTGTCCTTCGACGCTCACCGTAGTGGTTTCGCTTTCATGCGCTATGGTGACCATAGCAACGGCTCACAACATCCCATCTGACAGTCAGATGCAAATATTAGCCTACGCCATAACCTTTCAACAGGAATATGATCGATTATGATCACGAGAGCCTCGACTGTGCAGAAAGAGCAGTGATGCTGCACATGCGCAGAAGAGGACTGAAGAACATCTCAGATTCTGTGTTACAGATGACGCATCTACAGGTGATTTTAAAGATATAAAACATTAACAACTATAACAAGACATCCAAAAAGATAGTAACTTAAAAGAAATCAGGTTTACAATACATAAGAAAAGAAAAGAAAAAGCAAAACAACAGGCAATATAATACTATTGATTTAAATAGAAATGAAGAAAATAAACAAATAAATCCTTAATTAGTACTTAAATAAAGACAGCATATATTTTCAAATTTCAATGAGCTTCAACTCTTTAGCGTATAAGATTGTATCTCTACATTTTTTGTTATTACTGTATTACATTGGAGAGACTCAATACACAAATGAAAAGCAGTCATAAAGACCTTCAGACAAGGTTTAGAATTATTTATTTTACTTTTATGAATATAAAAATGATCAAATAATATCATATGGTTCATCATAAAATTAACAGAAGCAGCTTTTGATTCAAAATATGTAATAACATCTTTGGATTTTATTTCACAATTATAACCAGAATTCTGTTGAACTTGTAGATAAGTCTTCCCAGATTTTTTTCGAATGGTAATAACACCGAATTTTTTCTGGCTGATCTGAACAAAATGAGCAATTTTGATCAATATCCATACATTTAGATAAAGTATAATTACTAAAAATATTATGAAGTATTTTCAAATGTAATTCCCGAGTTTTGTTAGCTATACAAAATCGAAAAGGAAGCAGCCAAGCTTTTTTATAAATGATCTCTTGGAAAATCATATTCCAGAAATATTTACCACGAGTGATCGATGCACTCCTTCAGTCTGATCGCATCAAACGTCATTTCCGGTACAGTTCTATCTCATGAAAGTGCGTAACTATAGCACGAATTGTATTTATCGTGCAATTGTATGCAAAAAATAGTTTTTCCGTGCATATGATGTGTAATTTATGGCGTGTAATACCTACTCCACACCACTAATCCTACACTGCCAAAAATGCTTTTCTTAATTAGTATTTTTGTCTTGTTTCCAGTCCAAATATCAAAAAATTCAAAAAAATGAGTAAAATGCCATAAGATTGTAATTCTTGTTTTCCGGGGGATTTAATCCAAATTAAGTGAGTTTTTTCTTCAAACAGGCAAAATGATCTGTCAATGGGGTAGGCTAAGGCAAATACTCTTAATTCAAACAGAAACACGATTATTTTTCTTACTCCATTGGCAGATCATTTTGGCAGATAAGTCACTTTTCCCCCAGAAAACAAGACATAATATCTTATGGCATTTCACTACTTTAGAAAATGCATCTTGATTTAAGATTTTTTTTTTATATTTGGACTCTAAACAAGACAAAAATACTAAGTAAGAAAAGCATTTTTGCAGTGTACCCAAGGGGTTACTGCGTATCATATGCACGTCAAAATAATTTTTTTGCATAGCCTACAAATTGCACAATAAATACAATTCGTGCTGTAGTTTCGCATTTTTATGAGATTGTGTTGGCTAACTGTGTTGTAGAGCCTGTATCTGGAGGGTAATGAGATCTGCGGGCTCCCGGAGCGCTTCTTCAGCAGTTTACCGTCTCTGCTCTGGTTGGATGTGAGGAATAATCAGATCTCAGCTCTTCCAGCCGCTGTCGGACAGCACATGTGAGTCAAACTAGCGTTTTAAAGGAATAATCAGTGTTAAATAGTTCCGTTACACTGTTTTTCAAATGTACGTTAAACACGCGCTCCTTAAAAACGCTCTAGTCCCTCTAGTGGTTAAAAACAAAACTGCATGCATTTTGTGGAAGAACATTGTTTTAGGGTTTTAGTTGTGCCTTGGATGAATATGTCCCATAAAACATATGGAGATGGACAATCTCAAACTGACTAGAAGACGTTACTGTCGTTTTACCCATTAATAGAAACGCTACTTCCTTGAGAATAAACTCCAGCGCAACAAGCATAATGAAATGATCTTCACAACAGATAATGCTTTACAGTGAACTCTGTTAGAGAGACACATATGAGTTTCTCTGTTCAATAAAACACCTTTCTCTCCTGTTGAGTAATAAAACACCATCATCTCCGCAACGCTTTTACAACATTTACAAACCCCCCAGTTCTCTCCGTCTGCTAAAGCCAAGCTGATGTTGGTTCTTGTTTTATTACGAGCTCGGTCTCGTTCTCTTTTCTCCAGCAGACTCTCCTCTGTTCAGCGTTTGTTTAAAACCTGTGATTCTCCAGAGGTTAAAAGTAGCCGGAGCTACTTTTCTTGACAGATATATAATATAAACACTTATAACAGGCGTACCATAGTGAATCAGGGTAAGAGAAAAACATTTTTTGGAAAGATTGGTGATGTATTGACTCATTATTTATTCGATATATATTAAAGTCTGAACTAGCATTTTCAGTCTCAGCACTACGTCTATGGAAAGCTGTTGTCACGGTCTGGGTTGAAGGAAAGGAGCGAGGACTCAATAAATACCCATTGTTCGTGCACTTAAGTAATAAAATAAAACAAAATACAAACAAAAACTACCCCGTGGGGGAAAACAAGACAGGCATCAAGGGATTCCAGCTGGACCAAGAAACATGCAGTCGCGGTAGGAATATCCCGTTAATTTTGGCTCAATATGCGGTTTTATCACCATTCATTTATTTTGATTTATTTCGTGCTATATAAATAAGTGTTACGATGTGGTCAGCATGCACAAAAACGAGAACATTTTAAGTAACCAATGTAACCGAAACTAAACAGCGTCTCTGCGCATTGTTACGGCAACAGTGAGTCATTAAACCGTTCAATCAACGAACACGTTCAAAAACGCTGATTCATTAAAAGATAGATGTAATGAAACAAGGTGTTAATTATTGTTAACTTTGAGCTCCACTTTTCAAGGCTCAGCTGACCAGCAATGCGTCACATGTGTAACACTGATGCTGATGCTTCACTTAAATTGTGACCAATGGCATTTTCAATGCGTGACTCCTTGAATTTTTTTCTCGCGGCTTCCTCACGCTGTTGATGCTGACGCCATTCACGGTAAATACCCTTAAACGTTAAAAGGGTGATATGAAAAATATTTCGCGTTCCTTGGTCACGGCAACCTTTTCACGAATCTATGAATCTATGACAAAGACAGACGCAGGTAATCGCACGCGCTCAGTCGATCTCTCATTCACTGTCTGTTTAGGCTTAAGTGCAAATCCACGAAGCCTCTTTACAAATCACCATGATAAACAGTCTTGTTATCATTATTAACTTATTTAACATTCAATACACATGGCACGAAGTTTAAAACAAGAAGGGTATAGGCTTATGAAAAAAGAAAACATGCGAATGTCGCGGTAGCATTCCTCTGCGGTTGGCTAATCAGTAGCGCGGTTATCGCCACAGGCCTACGAGGGAACATACACAACAAACCAGCACAAGACTGTTAACACAGGGGGAGTAAAAAGGGAAGCAAACAAAAGAAGGTAACGATGGAGGACAGGTGGGACTAATGAATCAATAATCAGGAAACGATGGGCGGGGCTAGACAATCGACAGGAGAGCACATGACACGTGCTCATTTCACATTACAGACTCTCATTGGACTGTCTTAAGAACTCTTTAAAGACACACCTTTTTAGAGCTTCTTACTGCAACTGAATGTGCTTGTTTTTATTGTATTTTATTTATTGTTGTTATTCTCTTTTTGTGTATTGTAGCGCTTTGAGTCTAACTGTGCATTCACACCGGACGCGAATAGCGCGTCAAATTCGCGTCTACCGTGTCTAGTTTGACGCTTGACCACTTTGTGTTACTTCGCGTGTCAAGAGTGAAACTGACGATCCACATAAAAAAGATGGCCGCCAACGGGTTTCGATTCTGACGCGCGTAAATTTCGCTTCAAACGTTTGTTTTTACGCGCGTCAGAATCGAAACCCGTTGGAGGCCATCTTTTTTATGTTGATCGAGCATTCATCGAGAGAGTCACCGCTCTGTATTTGCTCTGGAGAGCAGAACGGCGGCGTAGGGGTAATCGTCGCCGTATTTGTGTCCATCAGACCCTTCGAAGGCGAACCCAGTGTGGCGAGTTTCACCATTGGCTCGCTCCAGGAGCTGCGCCTGGATGACGGCGGCTTTCAGCGGTACTTCCGCCTGTCCCGCGCCCAGCTTGATGACCTGTTGTCCCGTATCGGAGCGAGGATCACCCTCGCCCCCATCCCCCTAATCTGTCATTTGTTTTTGTTTTGATGATAAATGGAGCCAGCCTCCAAAAGTGATTAATCTGTCCTGTGATTTTTCTCTCTCTCTCGAACAACACTGTCCAGACACGAACTTATGCAGTATGTTGGTTGTCTTTACATTATAATAATATTTCATATATCTAGATATGGAATAAATAGCATTCAATACAAAGTGAATATGTCTCATATATTGAAATCAAGTTTTATGTGATAAAATATTTGCTTTGTTGTGCATTAGAACCAGTCATATTACAAAATAATTTATTGAAGCCTCCAGATACTTAACCACGTGACAACAGCATGCAGCTAGGCTCCGGATTGGTTAACGCGGAGCGAATTGACGCAGAAGTTCAGATTTTTCAACTCGGGCGGCAGACGCGAATTCGCGTCAGACGCGTGAATGCACAAATAGCACTGACTAAATCATTCGCGCGTAACGCGCTTAACGCGCCAGACGCTTAATTCGCGCCATTCGCGCGAACTTGACGGGCGAATGAGGCGAATTCGCGTCTACCGCGCCGCGCTCTACGCCTCATTCGCGCCGCAGGAATTTTTTACGCTTGTAAGGCGTCTTTGCATTGACTTAACATTGAAATCACTCGGTTCTGACGCGCTATTCGAGTCCGGTGTGAACGCACCATAAGAAAAGCACATTAGACTCTAAGCGCTACAATACACAAAAAGAGAATTCCTAAATCAAGATTAGGGCAATTATTCTTAAGATATTAGATATTTGTGCATGTTTTATCAACTCTTGTGTTTAAGGTGCTTGAAGACGTTACTCTTGGAGGGAAACCCGATCACAGCGCTTCCCCCGGAGCTGGGTACGTCAAGTCAAGTCGAGTCTCCTTCATTTATACAGCGCTTTAACAATAGATGTTTCACAGCAGCTTTACAGTGATAACAGGAGATTACAGTAACAGAGATTGTTCAGGCTTTACAGCAGATCTAGAATAAAGTTATTGTCCAGATAAAGTTAGTTTTGATTGATTCACTTCCGTCGCAGAGATCATTAGTTATTAACTTAGCGGCCGCTAACACACATCGCTCTAACAGAAAAAAGAAACTTTTAATGTGTTCTGGCCGTTCATTTCTACAACAACAGTGTTTGCTCGAGAACACAAACTCTGAAACAGAATCCAAGGTGCACTAAAAAATGCTGGGTTGTTTTTACCCAATTTTTGGGTCAAATATGGACAAACCCAAACATAGTG
>NW_027508858.1:142500-155000 GCF_051911475.1 Siphateles boraxobius | reverse complement strand
ACGTGTGATCGTCAACCAGTGGATCTCTGAGTGAGTGAGTGAGTGGAGGCGGGGCTCATTTACATATTCAGAGAACCACGCATACTAAATGAGGCAAGGGTGTCGAGTTACATTCAAGATATTTTAAGGTAAAAACGCTTAAATATGTCATTTTGGTGATCAAAGATGAGTTTTAAGGGATAAAAAGATTGACTACTGCGGGACTTTAAGTGTTAAATAAGAGACTGGCAAAAAACTCTAATATATACAGGAAATGAATATAGGCTGTATATATATATATATATATATATATATATATATCAGGGCTGTCAAATCAATTAATCACACCTAACAAAAGTGTAGCTATATGTGTGTGTAGGCTTATATATACTAACCCTATATATATATATATATATATATATATATATATATATATATGTGTGTGTGTGTGTGTGTGTGTGTGTGTGTGTGTGCTTATTTATATTTTGTTTTATGTGCCATGTGATCTATACTAGGTGAGTATACCTGTATATCCAGAACATTGTAATGTGCAGTGTGTGTGTGTGTGTGTGTGTGTGTGTATAGTTCGCTCAGATCAGACGGTGGTTCTCGTCTTTCTCTGGTGATGTCACCGCGAACGGGCCCGCTCTATGTAACGCGTCGGTGGAGTTGATGGCGTCATTGCGCGTCCTGACGGAGCCTCCCGAGCGCGCGCACGGATCGCAGTGAAGGCCGACGCGACGCGACGCGACCGAGGCTCCGGTGGCCGCGATCGAGCGACCCAAACCCGGACCCCGAGCGAGGAAACATGCAGGCCGTGCCGGAGGAGCTGCGGGCCGGCTCCCGGATCCCGGTGACCGTCGAACAGATCGTGAACGACACGCTCGTGGTGACGCTGGTCTACCGGGAGAAAAGCTACACCGGGATCTTACTGGACTGCAGCAGAAAGTGAGTCTCCTTTCTTTGTGTTTTCATGCGAAAAACACACACTTTATAATGTGGGGCCTAAAGAGCAGGCCAGGAGAACACACACAGGCCTCGAGCAGAGACAATGAGAAGAACAGCAGCCATCTTCATCATCATCATCTTCATCATTACACACACTAGAAGTGAATAAATCGCTCTTTTGTGTCGGATTGTGTGTTTTTATGTAGTGTCTCTCAGATGGTGATGGTGATGGTTGCTCATTCTGCTTTAGCCTTGTAGCAGTCTTTATCATTTCATCACATGAAACACTGATTGATGTTTTCATGCACATTTATCGCTGTCATCGTGATTAGTGACACAGGATCTGTTTAATTAAGTCCTAATAATCATTATTCTTCATGAAGGGTCAGATGGCATTGTTAAATACAGGCAGTGTAAAGGTCAAATATTGTATTTATTCATTTGATAATTTGATTAAAGTAACACTTTCATGTGATTTTCACCATGAGGCCTTTGATTGTGAATCTGCATTGGTTTATTCCATATTTCATCAGTGTTATTTTCAGATTCTATGGGTTTGATGTGGAATAATCTGTCATTGATGTCACTGAGCCTTCTCCACATTATATTCCTGTGTGGATTCATTGTGTATATTTGCTTGAATATTATAAGCGCCTGTCACACAGATACTGTGAGGTATTAATAGACACATTGCAGGAGAATCTTACATTTCTTTTCCTTTATAGAGATGCAGCCCATCACAAAAATAATAACTGACATTGATAATTCAATGTTTATTACAGTCCGGTTATTCCAAAGGTTAAATACTTCCTAGACAGCTTATGATGTAAAATGAGCTCCGCTTATGTAGGGCTATTATTTTTACATGTTTAAATCAACTGTAAATATAAATACTTTATGTACTATGTGTGCGTTTCCTCACCTGTAAACTCTTAAAAATAAAGGTTCTTTATTAGCATTGATGGTTCCATTGCACTAAATGTTCTTTAGATCATTAAAATGTTCTTCACACTATAGAAAACATGGTTATTTTAAGAACTGACCACTGAAAGGTTCTTTAGGGGAACAGAAATGGTTCTTCTAGGGCATCGCTGTAAAATAAATCCCTGTATTTTTATTGCCATGAGGCATTTGTTAAATGTTCAAATGCTGGTTCACTGCTTTGTTCCTGATGTTGTGTCATCGTGAATCACGTCCTGCCGGGAAGCTTTTCAGTGAATCATCATCACTCATTCACTCTGTCCTTGAACATTTGGCACTATACTCAGAATATCATACTCGTGCACTAATGCACTTGCTGAGCACACTACATAGAACAGTGTCCCACAATGCACTGCGCTTAACCTTTGGTTTCCAGTGTGACGAATGAACTGAAAGTTATTCCATTATTATTTTCTAAGTCGCTTTTAATTGAACTACACTTTTTGCACGACATTTTTGCAGAAGACTTTGCAGTTAACATGAACTAACAGCATTTATTAATCTTAGTTAATGTTATTTTCAACATTTACTAACGCATTTTTAAGATCGAAAGTTTCACTGTGAACATGAACAGTAAAACATTAACAAAGGCTATTTAATGCTGTAAAAGTACTTTTCACATTGTTTAGTTGATGCATTAACTAACGTTAAACAGTAAGACCGCATTGTAACGTGTTACCAAATAAGCTACATACTAAAAATAAGATGAAAATAATAATACAACGTACCAAATGATTTTTGGAAGTTTCAAATAAAACAAAGACGATTGGAGTGCATTTTAGATTGATGTTCATGTTTAATTCAATATGTATTGCATTTATGTATGAACTTTACTAGCAATGTCTGAGCGAAAATAGTTTAGGGCTGCGCAACGATTAATCGTGAGTAATAAAAGTTTGTGTTTTCATAATATGTATGTGTGTGCTGTGTATAATTTTGTATATATAAATATACACATGTATATATTTCAGAAAAATGTTTATATTTCTATATAATATCAATTATATATATATATATACTTGCAAATATTTCTTAAATGTATACATGCATGTGTATATTTATATATACAGAATTTTTGCACAGTACACACACATATATAACTTTTATTTTGGATGTGATTAATCGTTGCACAGCACTAGTTTCTACACTGTATGTTTAGTATACTACAGTTTGAAGCGTTTATCGTAGAATCATTCGCCGATGGCAAAAATAGTAAGCAGTGTACAGTATGTAGTCAGCTAGTATTTCATCCTGAACTGTGTTTAAATAGCATCTAGTCGTTCATCATCCCAGCTATATATATATGAATATATATTACGCAGTGAAATGTTTTTTACTCCAGACGCTGTAGTTATTGCCGCTTTAGGGGTGGGCGTTTTATTTTTCATCAAACATCTCAAATGATAGGTGTTTATTGCCTGAGGCTTCTGCCTCTCTTTCCCACAGGATTTCCTTCTACGGTTTAATTAATAATCCCGGAACAATCAGATTTCAGGGCTGCGTGTGAAAACACCCAAATCTCTTGGCCCTCTCCCTGCGTCCCCGGTGGTTTATGGGATTGTTTTTGTGCAGCGAGGTGGAGGGGGGATCCGGGCCCGACCCGTTGGTCTCTTTGTCTGTGGTTTCTGACTGCGCTTTTGCTTTGGCTGCATCTTTCACAGACTCCTGCTATCCTCAAGACTCCAGTGTGATCACTGAAACCACTGAGTCAACCTCACAAAACTTCTCATGAATTTAGTGGTTTTGCTACATGCAAATATGCAACGTAAAGCAACTCTCCATGTCTTGCTTAATTATCATCACAATACGAATAATAATGGTTGTCCTAAAATAGTTTATTTTGGGCTATTGAAATGTGACTGTTTTGCACGATATGTCTGCTTCACTAGCTAGTTTTTTAGTTTCTCAGTAATCATGTATTTCAGTTTATAAGCAAAATTATCAAAATTGTGATGAGTGTTAAAAATAAGGACATTTAAAGGTGATATAAGTATTTTTTGTGCCATCGTAGCAGGATTATTGTAAACTAAAACCAAAAAACTAAACTAAACATTTATCTGAATTTTTTTTTTATTTCAGCTCATTTTATAATTTCGTTTGCAATGTAAAGCAAATCTCCATGTCTTGCTTAATTATTATCATGATACGAATAACAATGGTTGTCCTAAAACACTTTTTTTTTGCATTATTAAATATATCTGTTTTTGTGAATTTCACCCTACTTTTTAAATTCCAAGCATCACAGTTTCTAAGAATAATGCGGCATTAAGTCATCAGATTATATCTGCAGGGTTTTAAAAGTTATGAAAACATAGGTGTGGTTTCGTTGCACAAACTGCAACTAGTTTTTCCAGTCAAGAGTCAGCTTGCCATAAGAAATGCTTAACCATGTATTTCAGTTCATGCGCTTTCCAATGTTTTGCAGCATTGTGATAAGAGTGTTAAATAAGTGTTTTCTTTCTAGACCATCGTAGCAGGATTATTATTGTAAACTAAAACCAAAACTTTCTAAAACACTTTCTAGCTTGAAATAAAAAAAACATTATCTGAAATAAAAAAATTATTTCAGCTCATTTTATAAGGTTCGTTTAGTTTGAGTACTATTTAAATGCTCATCCAATTCAAATCATTGCAGAAGTACTGGATAAAAGTTTATAGTTTCAGATACAAACACTGATGTCTACCGTAGAGTCAAATGAAGATTATCAATTACATGGTTACACCAGTAGGTGGCGACATGTTAAAAAGTGAATTATTCATTCAAGAGATTCATTAAAAAATGCTGAGTCTTTATGAGTGAGTCATTGAATCATTCTTTCAACCTGATTTTTTTTTTTCAGCGTTGAGATAAGATAGATTGGTAAAAATAAGGACATTAAAGGTTTTATGGGTTTTTTTTTTCCGTGCCATCGTAGTAGGATTGTTATTGTAAACTAAAACCAAATAACACAATTGTCCTTACTTGAAATAAACTAAAAATTATCTGAGGTAAAAAAAAATCCAACTTATTTTATAATTTTGTTTAGTTTAAGTACTATTTTAATAATAATTGTAGTTTTTTTAATACTCAATTTTCTTAATGTCAGTGATTCGGCCCTATTAAACCTGTGACGAGTCCGATCACAGCGAACATTTACATCTGTGTTTTGACCCAGAGAGAGCCGTTGTCATGTATAAATATGAAACCGCTGCACAAACAGTATTTTCAACCACAGTATCTTTATTTCTTACTTACAATCATTCAAATCATCACAGAAATACTGGGATAAAAGTTTATAGTTTCGGACACAAACACTGATGTCTACGGTAGCGATCAAAATAGAGAAAATCACCTTTTGAAAGTAACTTGGCACTTCAAATGAAGATTATAAATTACATCGTTACACCAGTAGGTGGCGACTAGTTAAACTAATTGAATCTTGATTCTTTTCCGTAGGACTGGGCTGTTTTGTCTTCCAGACGTTGTTGGAAATTCAGAGGAGAGCCTCATATTGAGACCGGACTGTGAAGTCTCGAATGAAGAGGCTTCTTCTAAACCCATTAGTCCACCTTCACCGCGACCAAAAGATGAGAACACGGAGGTGGCGATGGCTCCTCCTGGTCCCGTCCCTGTCCCGGTACAACCGGGCCAGCCAACGTACCCACCGTACTTTGAGGGCGCCCCTTTCCCGCAACCCGTTTGGGTCCGGCACACGTACAACCAGTGGGTTCCTCAACCACCACCTCGTCCAATCAAGAGGAAGAAAAGGAGGAGTCGAGAGCCTGGAAGGATGACCATGAGCACGATCCGACTGAGACCTCGGCAGGTGTTGTGCGAGAAATGCAAAAACACACTAAACAGCGACGAGGACAGCAAAGATGGACCAACGGCGCCCAAGACGTCTAGAAAAGAAAACGCACCTCAAGAAGACGAGGACACTAAAACAACTCCGGCCAAGAGAAAGGACGACGGGGACAACAACAAAGAGTCGAAGAGAAGAGAGGACTCGATGGTCTTTGACAGCAAACGCTTCCGAAAGGACAAGAAAGACGACGAGAAGTTTCCGGTAGGGGACATCATTCCCCACAGTCCTGTGATTAAGATCTCCTATAGCACTCCTCAAGGAAAAGGCGAAGTAATAAAGATCCCCTCGAGAGTTCACGGTTCTGTCAAACCCTTCTGTCCAAAACAGTTGTTGCAGAACGGGCATGGACAAAGAGGCGGCTCCAAGGAATCCCAGAAAGTTGTGCAACCGCAAATGGACGCCATCCGAACGGGTCTTACCATTTCCATTCCCAAACTCAAACTCCCAAAGTTGGCAAGTCCAGAGTCCCCGTCGCCCAAGATCCGTTTGAGATCCCGGTCTGACGGAGGAGAGCAAGTGTCCGTGTACGAGGCAGAACTTGTCGGCGGTTCCCGGAGAAGAAGTCCGAGAGTTCCCAACTCTCAATCCGAGGATGGTGCCGAGAAAAACCCGCTTGAACTTTGGTCCGGCGAGGAGGTCGATCGACACAGCGATCTGACTTTACTCATTAACTTCCGAAAGAGGAAAGCGGATTCGTCGAGCCTCTCGGTGTGCAGTAGCGACAGTCTAGACGAGTCCAAGTCGTTTAGCTCGGATGGGACGTCGCCAGAACTCTGCGATCTCGCTCCGGGCGACGACATCTCCGTATCGTCGTCTTCCCAAGGGGAAAGCAAGACTGTTCCGCCTCTAACCGTGCGGCTGCACACTCGCAGCATGACTAAGTGCGTGACCGAAGAAGGTCACGCCGTGACAGTAGGTGATGTTGTTTGGGGAAAGATTCACGGATTCCCGTGGTGGCCTGCTCGGATACTCAGTATTAGCGGTTCTCGTAGAGAAGAAGGAGAGGTCGATGCTCCTTGGCCTGAAGCTAAAGTGTCCTGGTTTGGTTCCCCCACCACCTCCCAACTATCGGTCGCCAAACTGTCGCCTTTCCGCGAATTCTTCAGGTTACGCTTCAACCGCAAAAAGAAAGGGATGTACCGTCGCGCCATCATGGAGGCCGCCAAGGCGGTGGGACACATGAGCGCCGAAATCACATCTCTACTGTCTCACTGCGAAACTTAGGTGAGTCTTTCTTTGCACTCTTAAAGAGATCGTTCGCCCAAAAAATAAAATTCTGTCATTAATTACCCACCCTCATGTCTTTCCCTCCCCGTAAGACTTGCATTCATCTTCGGAACACAAATGAAGATGTTTTGATGGAATCTGAGAGATTTCTGTCCCTCTATTCACCCAAAACTCTGACGCTTCAAAATATTCATAAAGAAATCCTTCGATAAATCCAGTTGTTTTGATGAACGAAAGTCTTATGGGTTTGGAACGACATGAGGGTTAGTAATTGATAAGAGAATTTTCATTTTTGGGTGAACAATCCCTTTAAAGGAGTAGTTCACTTCAGAATTAAAATATCCTGATTATTTATTCTCCCCCACGTCATCCAAGATGTTCATGTGTTTCTTTCTTCAGTGGGAAAGAAATGAAGGTTTTTGAGGAAAACACTCCTGGATTTTCTCCATATAGTGACTTCAATGGAGTCCAACGGGTCGAAGGTCCAAATGTGAGTTTCAGTGCAGCTTCAAAGTCTCGACACGATCCAGCCGAGGAATAAGAGTCTGATCTAGACAAACCAGCGCACATTTATAACACAATAAACATTTATATACTTTTAACCACAAATGCTCATCTTGCACTAGCTGTGATGCGACACACATTACATAATCAAGTTGAAAGGTCAAGCGTGACGTAGGAGGAAGAACCGAGCCAGTGTTTACAAAGCGAACATGCAAAGACTAAATAAAACGGAATTTACAAAAAAAAATAAGGTAAAACAACAATGTCGGACAGTTTGAAGTTGGAGGAGAAAATGAGACGGAGTTTTTCGCCCTTCCCTACATTTCCCACCATTCCAGCGTAATTACGTAATGTGTGTCGCATCACAGCTAGTGAAAGATGAGCATTTGTGGTTAAAAAGTATATAAATGTTTATTTTGTTATAAATGTCCGCTGGTTTGTCTAGATCAGACTCTTATTCCTCGGCTGGATCGTGTCGAGACTTTGAAGCTGCACTGAAACTGGAATGTTTTCCTCAAAAATCGTCATTTCTTTTCCACTGAAGAAAGAAAGACATCAACATCTTGGATGACGTGGAGGAGAGAAAACTATCAGGAAATTTTAATTCTAAACTAATCCTTTAAGCCCAAAGCACCCAGACACCAACACAGTGTCGGCCCAGATCCGGCCCACAACATATCGATTTCACGCGTACCGCATGGGGGCCGACACTGTTGTTGCTGTCTGGGGATTCTTCAGTTTTGACATGTGATAGTGTGCACAAACACAGGTGCTAGAGAGTTTTTCATCCTTGTCCAATGTCTGCGATATTTCTCTGCAGAAGCAAATGTCTTTGTGCTCTTTAAACCTGAATCTCTGAACCAACGCTCTCCAACTCGGGCATCTGTCGCTGTTGCGTCTCCAGTAGTGTGCAGTTTGGTTTCGCTTGACTCGTTTCTTTTTCAGCCGTGAGACATCAAGCTGTTTCGCCACTTTGTGGATCAAGTAATGAGTACAGAAAGTTTCTGATTGATGAATTTAGACTTCTACCTTTGACTCTGTAAGTCAAACCGTTCTCAGTCAGACCTCTAGTTATATGCAGATCTTTCTAGACATTAGTTTCTTTAGAGATCCTTTTTTACTGTGCATATCTTTATTGAATTTTTTCTGTCTGCATTTGTTTACCACGTATTTGCCTCATCAGGTACTCAGTGTTACCCTTGTTTGTGTAAAAAAAAAATGAATCCACAATTTTGTCTTTCTAATTCTGAGTGACGACTTCTTTTTCTGTGGAACACAAAGGTAAATGTTTTGCTGCACAATGAGCACATTTACATGCACACCAGTGCGCTGGTAACTCACAAACATCAGCTTATTGAAATAACCTGTTATCCGGGTTTACATGCAAACCGATAACCCGAGAACGCAAGTAAACTGTGTTTACACGACTTTATTAATGAATCGGGTTATTTCCCGGTAGTGATGTCAATTTAATAATTTGCATATCTGACTCGGAGTATTTCATTTATGTCGATTGTGATGTTAAATAAAGCATTAAAAACTGAAGAAGATTAATGCAACACATTATCCTCTCTTGCAGTTACAGATGCAGGATTTACTGTACCACTTCTTATAAGAGCGTTTTCATACATTTTTTGGATCAAAAATAGTCTGAGTTTGCGATATGCAAAACGCTGTCTGGATGCGTTTTAATCCACAGTAAGAACGCGTTCCTATCACATAACACACATGCGCACTTCAATAAGCCGACAGAAAGCACTATCGTATGGTTTGACTTGAGTCTTGAGATATCTTTATTGTACTTTGATCGGCGCTGTAAAACCTTTCCCAGTTATAAAGAGCAGCATGAACATACGGCTAAACTTCTCCTTTTGTGTTCCACAGAAGAAAGAAAGTCATACGGTTTGGAATGACTTGAAGGTGGGTACATGACATCTTTTTTGCTTTTAGGTGCACATTTCATTGGAATTTCATGAAGCAATGATCTCCAAACACTTTTAGACTGAACAGGCTTGAACATGCTTCATTCGTGATTTATTGATAATAGAATTGTCTTTAACTTCCCGGTTTGGTCCCATGGCCTCAGTTTCTCTGGAGATTGCTAGGTCGCCTCATGTTTATTGAGATGGTTCAATATTAGCTCAAGTTCACAAGCCGCTCCCACTGCCAGTGTTTGGAATCCTGAATTTCCCATATTTAGACACATCTAGACTGTGCTTTGCATGACTACATGCCTGTGGGTCCAAACTTCAGTGAAGCATTTTATTATTAATCTGTCCTATATTTGATGAAGTTTGCATTATTGTATTGTTATTTTTCCTGTTTATTACTGTGATGCTGCTTTGAAACAATCTGTATTATATAAAACGCTATAGAAAAAAAAAATGATGCATTTAGGCATTTTTTGCATGCATTTTTTTATGCATCATGTATGCATTTATGAATTGTTTATGCAGTTTTATGCATCGTTTATATATTTTTATGCATCATACATACATTTTTATGTATGCATTTTTATGCATGCGTTTATGCATTCTTGTGCATGCATTTTTCTGCATCATTTATGAATTTTCTGCATACATTTTCTGCAT
This sequence comes from Siphateles boraxobius, assembly GCF_051911475.1. Taxonomy (NCBI): domain Eukaryota; kingdom Metazoa; phylum Chordata; class Actinopteri; order Cypriniformes; family Leuciscidae; genus Siphateles; species Siphateles boraxobius. The sequence continues at coordinate 144,925 of NW_027508858.1, read as the reverse complement.
CATTTATGGATTTTATTAATGTGTTTTATGGATCATGCATTTTAGTGCATGTATTTATGGATTTTTATGAATGCAATATGCAAGCATTTTTATGCATGTTTTTTATGCATCATCATTCACAGTAAATACATTGTAAGCTCTTTACGTAAAACAACCTCTCAGTGGTTTGATGTGAGCTTGTTATCGTGATACTCATAGAAACACAGTGCACACTAATATTGTGTTTCTTTGTCAGTGCTGAATAGATGAGTTAAATGTATATTTGTGAAGCTCTCAGGGCTGAGTTCTGTCTGCTCATGTGTGTGTTGTGTCTGTAGAGGACGAGGACGGCAGTGGACTGGCTGTGATTCAGGGGTCTGCAGGCGCTCCCAGTATGTGGGATCCTCCCAGCTCGGAGAGCGCCTTCATTAGCCACGGATACCATGAGGAAGGAGCTCTTTTCCTCCCACACACGCGACTGCTGGAAGAAACTGCCTCGTGAAGAGCGGGCCGAGTCTGAGGCCCACGAGGAGAACGTGGGAACATCTCGGAGCGAACAATCCCCATCTCCTCTTCGTTTGTCACTCCATCTTTCCTTGGTTTGTTTTGTAGGACGTACATTATATTAGAACAAGTAGCTTGACACTAAATCCGAATGTATTTATTCACAAAAAAGAAAAACACTCGATCGGTGACTGGCCTCGAAATAATCCTGTAAGATCACACTGCTGCTGTTTCTTATGACTGACTGTCCTCATAGGACGCCCGAACGCAACGGACCGTCAATTATCCGTGTTATGATACTAAACGACAAGTCTTACTGTGTCTGTTTCTTCAGATTATGAAAATGTGAAATTCCCGTTTGCATCATGTAGGTCTTACACCATGCAGTGTCCGTCGCTTCACAGTCTCTCTCTCTCTCTCTCTCTCTCTCTCTCTCTCTCTCTTTTCTGTCCCCTTGTAGGAATATATCTCCTGTCCTCCATTTCTTATTTTGCTCTGATTATGTGATGTTTTCTTTTGCTTTAATTATTTAATGTCACGTTAAGAGAAGCACTTTATCCATACCTTGGTGGCCTGCTGTGAACCCGCTGTTCGCAGACTCTCGGAGGAGCCAACCCATCGCTTTTGAAGTGATTTTAATTTTCAGTTAATTAAAGGACGCTTTCAGGAAGTTGTGTACACTGTATTATCGCGTTTAGCCTGGTTTACGTTAGACACCGTTGCTTTCCTCCTTATGAATTGTTCCACTGGAGATATGGACAGAACTGTACGCTCCTATGCACCGTCTCTTTCATTAAAGCATAAAAAGCAGCGTGTGTAATCGTGTTTGCTGGATGAGTGTGTGTGTGTGTGTTGTGAATGACCTTCGGGACACGAGCGTTTGAAGGTCACGCTCAGGATCTGTGCGTTTTCCTTGCGATTCTGGACGTCGAGCGCTTTATATCTGCTCGAGTTTATATTGTGCTGTAAATAGAATAAAATAATAAAGCAATGTCCTTTCTGCAATATTCTTTTGCACGTGGACATGGAAAAATGGTTTAGTTTCAAAACACTATTGGGTTGCGCATGCATGAGTCGGGTGCAAAAGATGATGTTTTTTTCTAAACATTCTTAAATCAAGATACATTTACTGGAGAAGAAAATATTAAATCTCGTTTTATGAATATTAAGCGAGTTTAGTCTTAAAACAAGAACTAATATCTGCAATGGAGACAGAAAAATAATCTTGTTTTTGTTTTCCCTTTAAATTATGTTTATTTTTCTGACTCCATTGCAGATATTTGTTCTAGTTTTAAGCATGACTACATTTTGATAAATATTTCAGAAAACAAGAATATCTGAATATCTTTTTGCTTCTCCAGTAATTGTATCTTGATTTAAGAATGTTTAGATATTAGTGCTGTAAAACAGGACTTTGATTTCAGTGAACTGACTATTTGTACTTACATTTCTGAAGAAAACGGTACTTTTTCCTTCTTACAGTTTTATTTCTAGATAGTTCACACAAATGATGATAAAGATATAGTTTGAAAACTCTTTCTGAATGTAAAGGAACCACAAATATAATGATAACAGAGGAATGACATCATTGGAATAAGGGCACAGAGGAATGACATCATCACTTTAAAAATGACAGCCAATCAGAATCCGTCCTGCTTTAAGAGCATTTGGTGCAGTTACTCTTAAATGTGCATTATCCCTGTAGAAATACACAAAGTAAAGTAAAGAGCATTTAAAGTGACAGACGACAAAAACAGAAGGATATACATAATAATACAACATATTTACATTACAACAGTGTGGACGCTAGTATAGTTATTGGTATCTTTATATTTATCCTTCTTGGACCTTTAAGGTACACGTTACATTTTTGCAGATTATTTTCTTATTTTATCCTCATTAAATGCGGTGCGAGAACCGATGATTCTGGATCTGCGTCTCC
>NW_027508858.1:135000-137500 GCF_051911475.1 Siphateles boraxobius | reverse complement strand
TTTCTGAAGGATCATGTGACACTGAAGACTGGAGTAATGACGCTGAAAATTCACAGGAATAAATTACACTTTACTATATATTCACATAGAAAACTGATATTTTACATTACAATAATATATCACTATTTTTACTGTATTTTTGATCAACTAAATGCAGCATTGGTGAGCAGAAGAGCCTCTTCAGAAACATTTAAAAATCTTAATTAGGCTATTCTAAACATTTGTCCATCTAAAAAAATAAGCGAGTTTCATAAGTCTAACTTATATTCCTCATAATAAACAAAGAATATTGTGATATTATCAGTACATAAGCACATTTTACCCAAACTTACATTACTGTAATGCACAGATGTTTTCTTGTCAGTGTTTTTCACCAATGTCAGAATACAAAAACTCTAATTGATCATTTCCTTTATTCAAAATACATAATTTTCTTTATTTGCTTTAATTTTTGGGGTGAAATATGATGTTCAGGTCCATGAGCTTCAGCCATAAAGGCATCTAACCTCAATCAATGTATTTTGGTATATCCCATACAATGTTACATTTATGAGTTTATATTTATAGGTAAAATATAGGCCACACTATTAATTTTCTCTCTAAAATAACGTCAGCTGATATTCCGGGTGTCCTGCGAGAGATGAAATAGGACAGTCTCTCAAACCCGCAGGAATAGCAGAAATATGCCACAGATTTATGGCTCTTCTAAAGCTGGAAACAGAGACTTTGTGCATTAGCCAAATTAAAATCACACGCGAGGTTAATTGGATCCTCCGGTGTCAGAAAATAGACCCGAGCGAGTGTGTTCAGCTTTACTCAACACAAGCTCAAAGAATTAGTGTTTCCCTGAGAGGAACATCTTCTCTTTATTCTCACGATTACAGAAACACGGTTCAGAATAAACATTTGACTCTCACAGAGAGAGAACGGTGCACTTTAAACACTGCAAACAAGATATTTGTGTCTTGTTCTCCGGTACAAATATCTAAACATTATAAAAGCTGCAGTGTGTAAGTTAGTTTAGATATCACAACGAGCGAGGAAGTTTAACATGCAGCCGCGAAATCTCTAGTAGTGATGAGAGAAACGAAGATTCGAATCAATTGAATCAATTGATTCGCAAAATGATTCACTGTTTCGAAGCTTTCTAAACGTCACACACTGATGACCCTGCTGGTCAGAACAGTGTCAATGCAACTAAACTCAGGCCAAACATGCATAAAAACAACTTTTTCAAACCCATTGCACATTTTTATTGAAAGTAAAATCGTTTTTTAATAAAATAATCGGATTGTTATTTAATAAATAATCGGATAATTAACTAATCATCTAATAAGATTAAATATCAAGTGTTTGTAATATGTGTTCTTTTACAATTTTTTAAGAGCTTGTTTTGTTTGTTCCATGGATAGCTCAGATAAACAGTTAAACTTTATTCAATTCACATTTATTCACAATACACATCGTTTTAAAAGCAGCTTTACAGAAAATGCATGAGTCCACATTACAATTTTACTGTCTAAAAACTGTCTAAGTTATGTATTTTTTAGAAATGTGCATATACAAAATCACAGCTAAAAATGTTTTAATTGAAACAATGTAATAATGAAAGGCAGAAACAATGAGCTAATTGGAGTAACGAATACTTGTTTGTTAACAAATGATTATGACATTTAGAAAATTGTAAAATGTGTAAAACTGACCAGATAAAAACAGGAGACACGTGTTCAATGTGTTCAAACATTGAAATTTCGAAACGTTTTGTAACAAATGACAGAAGGAAGTCTTGTTTACTGAAGTCACGTGACTCAGTTTGATACATGATTCAAAACAAAAGATTTGTAAATGTTTCAAAGCTTCATGTTTCAGAATCGGCCATTGCTACGAGACCGAGCTCGTAATAAAACACGAACCAACATCAGCTTGAACTGAGAACTGAGGGGTTTGTAAATGTTGTAAAAGCGTTGCGGAGATGATGGTGTTTTATTACTCAAAAGGAGAGAAAGATGTTTTATTGAACAGAGAAACTTATATGTGTCTCTCTAACAGAGTCCACTGTAAATCTGTTGTGAAGATCATTTCATTATGGTTGTTGTGCTGGAGTTTATTCTCAAGGAAGTAGAGTGTCTATTAATCTCCATCTAAACTGGTTATATCTCTGAAGAATATATTAGCATGAATGTTTTATGAGTATAATCATATTCATCCGTACAGAGCCGAAGCACAACCACAACAATGTTGTTCTGCAAAATGCATGTAGTTCAGTCTTTAACCACTAGAGGGAGCAAAGTTACTCTCTTCCTCAAATGTAAACTAGTTCACAATGATATTTGTACTGGAAAACAGGACAAAAGTAGTATTATTTTTTTAATTATGTATTTATTTTTTGCAGTGAGGTGAACAGTGGTGTTGAGTGACCAGTGCACCGTGAACTAACATGAACAAATAACCAAGCTGGATTTTTATTAACTAACATTAACAAAGATTAATATATAGCCTA
>NW_027508858.1:77500-130000 GCF_051911475.1 Siphateles boraxobius | reverse complement strand
CATTTAATACCAGTCCTGCTGCAGTAACCTGAGGTAAACTGTGTGATTATTGATGATAGTTTATGAATGAACGCTAATGGCGTTCGAACCTACAACCTCCCGGTTTCCACTCAGAGTTTTTAGTTTCTAATGCTATATTGATCAGTGTTATTGATTGGGTTGATTGACAGCACTTTACACAGGGCATATGCCAATATTGGCTGTTTAGACAGGTTACTATGTTAGATAACGGTAAACTTAACTGAGAATAAATTGGATGTTTGAAAAATGTTGGGTTGTTTCAACCCATGTTAGGTCAAATATGGACAACCGTTGATTAACATTTGGTTTTACATGATTAATTAAAATTTTAAACCTAACGGTTGGTTTAAGTTTTTTTAAATAATTTGTTTTAAACCCAACGGTTGGGTTTGTCCATATTTGACACAAACATGGGTTGAAACAACCCAACATTTTTTTAAAGAGTGCTTGATTTTTCTGATGTCATTATATATAGTTTATTTTATATAATCAAATTATGTGCCTGTTCTTATCCTAAAAAAAGTTACTTTCCGGAGGCAAAAAATATTTTTGTTGTGTAAACAATTTCTTCTGAAGAAATATTTTCATCAGTGTGCTATCAGCTTTTACACACTTAAATCTGCATATTTTTTATATTTACCCCAGGGCGTTATTTACTTTTATTAAGGTTTATGTAGTCGTCATCTTACATTTGACCAATAAATCCAATTATAATAAGTCACTCTATTAACTCTTACAACTGCAATATATAATGTTATGAGATTTAGGTTTATAAATAATTTTTGAATATACAAACAAGAAATGTTGGGAAAAAAAATTAAATTGTACTTTTACATGAAACTAAACTCCATAAAGTGGCGGCGAGTCACTTTGAATCATTTTTGGGTCATTGAATCATTCATTCAAAAACCGATTCGAATCAACCGATTCGATCTGCTGTGATCTTTGTTTGGAACTATTTTCGCTGGTTGAACTATGAATTTTTTACCTGAGCATATTATATCAAATTAATAGTCAAGCTTTCTCTCTCTCTCTCTAAATGGAAAATCATGTAAATAAATGGGTCAAAAGATGCCTTGATTAAAGGGATAAGTCACCCAAAATTGAAAAATGTCATAATTTTCTCCCCCTCAAGTTGTTCCGAACATGTATGATATTCTTTCTTCTGCCGAGTGAGTAAATATTGACAGATTTTTCACTTGTGTGTGAACTATCCCTGTAATAGTGTTAGAATGTTTTTGAGTGTAATGACTCTTTATGCGCTATCTCCCACTGCATGGATCAGATAACAAGCAGAGATGCTCTTATACGCCTGATCCATCATGCACAACCGTGACCATCACCATCAGATATTTTTACTCTTAAGTGTTGTTTACTACGACAGACTGCTGTCCTTCTCAACTACTAGAATCACTCGTGACTCTGTGGTTTTATAGAAATCTCACCTGTTATTGCACTCTATGGAAATGATTATGTAAACTTGTGGTAGATCAGGGTGTTGAGGTTTAGGCAAATCAGCTCCTCTGATTAAACAATAGTAAAGTTATTAGAGATCTGTCAGCTTTACTGTCAGAGAATAAATTGCTGGGTTGAATTGAAAAATGCTGGGTTGTTTTCAACCCATGTTTAGGTAAAATATTGACAAACCCAACCGTTGGTTTAACATTTTGAATAAAAATTTTGAACCCAATGGTTGGTTTACATTTTTGTATTTATTTTTAAACCCAACGGTTGGGTTTGTCCATGTTTGACCCTAACATTTTTGAGTTTTCTGATGACATACAATAATCAAATTATAGAGAGTTTGACATTAAGCCTTTTCATGTGCTTGTCTTTCTCCTTCGGACAAGTAAATCGGTCATTCACTTTTCACGTTGAAGATGTTCAAACATTTAAAAGATGTTTTAGAAAGAGTTTAATGCTCTTAGATAAATGTATCCGGTCTTGTGGTATAATCCTCCAGGTTTAGCTGTAGTTATTCCAGATCTGTTTATTTGATCATGAAGAGCTCTTACTGTTTTCTTATGCATGTGAAGAGAAACTTTAGCTTACTATCTTTAGAGTTATAAACAGCTGGGCTGTCATGACCGCTGAACTGCTGTCTTATGAATATCCCTGTTTATCCATTACTTGTTTTACATGTGAGCCAAAACCAGCACGCCGCTTATAGAGCCTGCGTGCGCAATTACACCTAAATATTTAACATGTTCAGACGTCTCTGAATGGGCCTTTTGTGCAGCACATGCCACAAATACAAGGATTTTCCAAATTGCATGAATGAAGTAAATGAAGGCTTATTTATTTATTAATATATTTTTGTTATTGTTGCATTTTATTAAGAACAAAACATAGGCTACTTTGCATACAAGAGTGCATATAACCAAAAGAAAGAAAAAAGTAAATTTTTACAGAAAAACTTGTACCCTATTAAACGGCTGTGTAGTTTTCCTTGCTTTTAGGTTTTTACATTTTGGATATTGTTTCTTAGAATTAGGGGTGGGACAATCCGCTTTTTTTGCCTCCGATACCGATTCCGATACCTGGGACTCAGTATGATCCGATTCCGATCCAATACTAAAATAATAATTAAAAAAACAGTGCCAAATTACCTAATAAACTGTATCTGTATGCCTCACTGTGGGGAAGAGACTGGGATTATTCTTTTGTTAAAGGCATCAAAGCTTGACTTAAACATTATTTTCCTTACTTTGTAAAACAATACAGACAAAATATATACTATATAATTAAAATACATTTATTTTAAAATTTTAAGCGCAACTTTTTAATGAATCAGCAACATATGATACATAGATTGGACAGAACAACTAAGGCTATCAATAAACTGCCATTGCGCAAAAGTATTGTAATATGAAAGGCTCGAAACCTTATGCGCATCCCGTGCGCAGAATGATGCGCTCGAAGCAACATGGAGTCACGGCGCGCACCGCGTCGCATCGAAAAGTTCAAAGCACAAAAGTAAGATATACATATATTTCTTTATTTATTCATTAGTTTGAGCCTTTTAACAGTTTTAAATTTCAGTTAATGTGCGTGTGAAGAGCAATTATATCGCTCTCTACTCCAGTGTTGTGATCACTGAGGAGTTGTGTTGTGATCTAACAGACACCCGGTTGAAAGTAACATGTGAAACTCCAGCACGTTAAAGTCCTTTTATGCAAACCATAGACCTTTATCTACATATCTACAGTATAATAATAGGAACATTGACTACGTTTACATGCAGCCAATAACCCGTTCAAAACCGGAATATTAGCAATAACCCGGTTTTGAACGGCCATGTAAACACCGGCAAAAACCCGAATATGCTCATATCCCGGATTTTAAAAACCGGGATATTATACCTGGGGTACCCCTTTTCTAACCCGAATTTTTGGTCATGTAAACGCGCATCGGCATATCCCCATAGTGATTTGTGTTCTGCGCATGTTCTATTCGCAAGGAATCTTGGTCTTTTGAGTAGAGGAACTTCTCGGCGCAAACAAAACCCCGCGTGCAGTATACCGGAAGTAAACATGGCGAGACGCAGCACAGCATACTTTTGGAGCGAGGTCAGTAATGTTACCAGCACCAAAGCGCAAACAAAGGCGATCGCTATCTGCCCCGAACTATTCATTATCCGCGTGCTGCTGTTGTTGTTGTCTTTGGATACAGGAAGAAGAATCGGAAATGACGCACATTGCGTCTTAAGGTTGTCCGTACGTCCAGACGCTAACCGCGCGTCGTGTTTACATCGGGATATTGCAATTCCATGTATACAGGAGTAACTCTCTCTGCTCTTGCATGTAAACGGGTTATCCCTAATGTTTCAGAAACCCGAATAGTGACCTTAACCCGACCATAACCCGAAATTTGGCTGCATGTAAACGCAGTCACTGACTCATCTTGGAGAGAGTTTCATCGTGTTGACTGTTTTACCCGAGCACGACGCGCTGTTTGAGTGCTGAGAATGACTGACAGCCGCAGCGGAGGGAAGCACTTAGGTGAAGATTAATTTAACGATTTAAATCTGAACCTCACATTAAACTATATGTAATGGCTTCAGAAATCTTGGAATACAGTACACGAAAACATTATAGTGCTTTATAATGTTTTTGTGCCTTTTGTGTTGTATAACAATAACATACGTAGGCTATACAATATCGGATCGGATTTGGATGGTCTCGTCTGGCGATACCCGATCCGGCAAATATTGCTAGAATCGGAGCAATACCGATACTGAGTATCGGATCGGCGCACCCCTACTAAAAATATTTTAATTTCAATTGTTCAAAATTTGGCTTTTTTTTTCATTCATTCCATTCGACTTTATGAATGTAGTATAGGGCAAGTATAATAATTATATCCAATATAAACACAAGATTTTTATCACCATCAGATGAAAAACATCAACTTCTTCAAAGTTAACAGGAATCATAGCTTTTCTTTGTAAGTAATTACTGAGTTCTTTCCAAAATATTTGGGGCTTGGGACATTCCCAAAATAGATGATTAATAGTTTCAGGGTAATGGCCAGTGCTGTTATAAAGCGGTTAAATCCGTCTACCGTAGTCGTGTTCCTCAGGTGTTTGTTGTTGAAGTTCTTCTATAAGCTTGCCGGATGGGACACTAATGGACATCAATGACTTCTCTTTATGAACATCCGCTGGTCCAGCTGAACCGAACCCACAGGAGCGAAATTACGCCCATAAGATGTGGTTTTGATATCTGATGGAACAGGTCCGGGATAGTGTGAGCTAGAGCTGCACGATTATTCGTTAAAAGATTCGTTAAACACCCACGTGATCTCATTCCTTAATGACAATCGATGCGCCTGTGTCTATTAGAGCTTTGACAAAATCACGCCGGAACATTCAGGTCTGCGTTGGCAGACGAACTGGGATAAATATTTGTAGTTCGGATATAAACACTGATGTCTACGGAATCGATCAAAATAGAGCATCCCTTATTTTAAATTAACTTGATGCTTTAAATACAATTTTTTATTGTTTAGCTACACTATGGCTGCACAATTTATTGAAATATCGCAAATGTATATATCGCGATATGCATATCGCAACGCCTTGCAATTCATAGATGCCACCTACGTCACTAGAAATAGAACGCCCACATATTGACGACCGATCTCGCCCGGCGCCGCCCAAACTGGCCATTTGAATGAGAGAGAAAGACAGAGATAGATAGATAAAATTTTAATTTTAGGCTCCGATCCTTATTTGTTACCCCCAGTTTTGTTTTGTCCTTTATCATCTGCCCCAGACTTGCCCCAATTTGCCTTCCATGGTATATATATTTATCTTGTGCATAACCCCTCCCATACAGTGCGGATCGCTTGAAGGCTTTCAAGAGTACAGACGCGTATCAATATGCTGTGGCTGGATGGGTTACAAACGTAAAAGTGCGGCACCTGGCCACCAAGGATTTATATTTAATCATGGGAAATGTTGGTATTATAAAAATAAATCAAATGTATGATTTTGGTGGTAGTTTGCTCTGACTAGGTAGCGAGTTGTTAGCTAGCTAAGTGGCTCAGCTGGTAGCTTGCTAGCTGTTAGCCACGGCTCACGGCTAGCTGTCATTAATCTGGATTAGGCCTGTCGCGATAGTCAATAAATCAATTAATCGCACGATAAAAAATGAGCTCGATAATATTTCCGGCCGCGATAATTTCCATTTGCATGCTTTGTTTTCCTAGTCTCCTCTCTCTCTCTCTCTCTCTCTCTCTCTCTCTCTCTCTCTCTCTCTCTCTCTCTCTCTCTCTCTCTCTACACCAAAGAGACTGGACGACAACTCTGTTTAAGACATAACTGACATATTTTACGTGAATACTCTCCAAAACGGACATTTAAACATAATGTTGTGTGTATTTGTCCATTCAGACACGAAACAGAGCTCAGTTCATCACTCGCGCGCTGTATAGGAGTCTATGGCTGCACGCTTCGGGTCGGGTGTGTGCGCACAGAAAGATGAGACATGATACAATATGAGACATTCATACAATGTGAGACATTTATTCTATCCTTTTCTTTTGGTATAGAATAAAATACCAGTTCGTGGTTCCTCTTTCGGCTGTTGTTGCAGCCAATAACTCTGATTACTGAGACCGCCGGTCGTCAAGATGGCGGCGCAAAGCTACAGTGACGTCATGTGAACCGAACGAATAACTGGGTCATGAACAAAAGACAGAGAAAATCACTCGCTGCTCTCGGCTGAATAACTTGTGTAGCTTTAATGAGAATCAGTATTTAATTCATACAGTGACAACTAAGCAGTGTTTTATTTTAACATTTGATTATTCAGTTTCTGTTTAATAAACCTAGGATAATCTGAACCCCTAAACCCCGAGGTTTACTCTGATGTAAAAATAACACTGGTTGCGCGTCAGTAAAACACTGATGTTCACTTTCAGAAGCTGTAGGGATGTTTTCTTGTCACAAAAAGAATTTGAAAATGTATGTAGTTTATATAATTTAAAAGATATTTTAAAGATAATTTAAGTTTATTTTACAGTTTTAAGCATTATTGTATCGCATATCGAATATCACATTATTTAATGCGTTATCGCATATCGCACTTTTCTTCAATATCGTGCAGCCCTAGATTACATCGTTACACCAGTAGGTGGCGACAAGTGACTGTAAAAACTGTATTTGTCATTGAATCAATCATTTAAGAGATTTGTATTAATTTGAGTGAGTCATTGAATTATTCATTCAACCATTTAAAAAAAAATAATTCATTCAGATTGATCAAACATATTAAATAAACTGTAGCAATTAACAATTTGTCAGAACTTCCAGTAAATGACATGTTATTTAGTTTATCGTACATCATGCGCTGAGAGTAAGCGGCTATAGTGGGAGAATCCCACAAAAACATGCCATATTTCAACCCACAATCACAAGAAAAAAATATAAACTATATATATAATAATAATAGCATAAGGAGAAGCCTGTTTTTGGACCATTAAGACTTTAAATTGTGCAGATGTTACTTTTAATACGTAATACTATTCAGGGCTCGACATTAAGAATGTCCTTTGGACAAGTAAATCGTCATTCGCTTGTCTGGGTAAAAAATAGGATTATTTTTTTATTCTGAAGGAATATTCTCATCAGTGTTCAGTCAGCTTTGACATTTAAATCTGCATACTTATTATATTTAACCTTTATAAAGGGCATTTTCTCCCCTAATCTTTTTTAATATTTGTTTCATCTTTCATTTTAAATTCTTAAATTTGATCAATAAATTAAATTAGAATAATAAGATGCTATAAGGCTGTTACCGATAAAGTTCAATAATTTACACTGAAAAATTACAACTGCATTAAATAATGTAAGGAGATTGTTTGAAATTTTTTTGAATATACAAATAAGAAAAGGAAATCAAGGAAAGAATGATACTTTAAACCGAAAGGTGGTGGCGGCAGGCAACCTCTAAATGAGCGAGTCATTGAGTAATTTATTCAAACGATTAGTTCAAACAGATGATTCGTTCAGGAATGAGGCAGTTGTTTATGAATGAGTCATTGAATCTTTGACTCAACCGTGTTTTCATTACTGAAAGATTCAGCGTTTTGAACGAGTGTTGCTGTGAGATGCGCTGTGGTTCTGCTGTGATCTTTGTTCGGAACTATTTTCGCTGCTGAAATAGAACAAAAACAGTCAATATTGCAACTAAAATGTAAGTGACTTAATACTTGCACTAAATGAATGCAGAATCACTCGCGTTTTGGTGATTCCCTACTTATTTTTTGTTATTGACGCTTTAATCAGGCTTATCCCGGACTCAGAGACTGTACAGACTGTTCTAAGTCTCTGTACTGAAATATATAGTCTGGTCTTTTTTTACTAGTCAAGTCAGGTTTATTTCTACAGCGCTTTATACAACATCGATTTGTTTCAAAGCATTTTTACAGTAATAAACAGGAACATGATGCGTTTGGTCTGTTGTTCAGCTGAAGTCAGTTCAGTGTTATTCAGTTCTGTTGTAAAGATCATCAATTATTCAAATAGTTCATTTCATCTATAAAGCAGTTCTGCAGTAAACATTCAAGTTCTCATACATTAGTACAGTCAGATCATTAATATTGCTGAATATTATTACTACATTACAAATAAAATACTGTTATTCATTGACTTAGTTTTTTGGCTATATAGAAAGGCAGTAAAACACTAAACTTTCAATACTATATTATTATTTTGGAACATTACATTAATACATTTTCTGGGACAATTAGTACATTTAATTATAATTGATTTAAATAATATATGATTATTAAATGTATTATAGTAAATAAATTGATATAAAACTGAATTATCCTGAAAATTAAAATTATCTAAATGTGAAGCATTTTAATGGTTCTAAATTGGGTATATAATCAATTTTCACGCAAAAATTGCTGGGAAATTTTTACAAACAAATGGCAAGCAACACGTTGAATTAACATGAAATTTTGAAGTTTATTGGAAAACCTCTTTATTTACAACTTAATTATTATTATTATTAATTAATGATTGAGCGGTTCTTCATTCCCTGTTTCCCATGTCTCTCCGAGTCTCTCGATATCATTACTTCTGTCTGTGTTTCTCTGCGCGTTCAGACATGCATCATACAGTTCCTCAATGTTCTGTGACATTTACATGCAATATTTGTCTCTTCATCAGACGTTTGCTTTTGCACATGCATCCAAGTGTTTTTACCAATGGAGGCAGAGCGCTTCAGTCACAAAGATGTTTTCAAGAGTTACTCAGAAACAGAAAATGAGATGAAGCTGAATGAAGGACAAGCGTCCTCATATCAGAACACCTCTGATTATTGATAATGGATTGTACATTATTGTGAGCCGCATTGTAAACGAGCATGAGCCAATTAACTGAAGTGTCTCTGGGAATTACAATGATGTGTGTGGGTTTTGTTGAGAGAAAGACGGAGGTTTCTGGAAACGGATAATCGAACGCTCTATTATTTTTCAGTCTTGCTTTTCTGATCTCAAGTTATCTTGACAAATCAATTTTACTATATATAGTTACTGGCACACGCCAAGCTTTTCTTGCTAAAGCTTCAAGCACAAAAGGTTGTGAACCGCTGTGTTATGCCGGACTCATTATTATTATTATCATATTTTAACAATATTCCTGCCTTTATGATGTTTCCTCGAGGAACGACCACGACAGAGTGAAAAGAGATGAACGCTTGCGAACGCTAACGCTTCAGGAACCCGCGAGTGCTGGAATTAGCATTAGCATTACTCTGGTTAAACCATTGTTTGTTTACGCTCTTGTTTCCGGAAGTCAGTCGCTAGTTCCGCCTTTTGATGACATCATGCGTGTAACAAGATTTCAGAACTTCATAAAACTTCAAGAGTTCATAAATAAGAATTTAGGAGTCAAAATTACATGATCTGACGGTGATTATCATAACACACAATGTAAACCCGAATAAGTTGGCAAAACTCAAAAAATTTAAGGCAATCAGTTGCCTCAGATTTTTAAAGAAATTCAAAGTTTAAGCAGAACTGGCAGATTTTATTTTGTACTTATACATTTTAATTGTTCTTTACTTGAAATGTTTGAGTACACTAATTCATACATTTAACTTAAAATTTCATATCTCAATGTGAACACTTTCAACAAGCTAGTGTGCTAACATACTAATTTGTTAACAATAGCATGTTATACAGTAGCACTTGCAGCAATATAATGGATTTATTTGCTCTCAAATCAAGCTGATGCACCACCTGTCACCATGATGGTTACTGTCCTAAAACCAACATTAGCAGAAATTATTCTAAATTAGCATAACAAAACATGAATCATTACTAAATCACCCACTTAACATTAATCTTGCACAAAAAAAACATTATATTACACTTAATTTTAGCATTTACTCTCCTTTTCGAGTGCCATCGGCAAAGCATGCTGGGAAATAGACATCAATAGACAGTTAAACCTAAGTTTGTCTAAATTAAAATATTTTCATAAAACTCAAAACAATGAAACAGTTCAGTTTATTTAAAATATATCCATTTTTGTGAACTTGAAAGAAAAAGAGAGTGCTAAATACTCATAAAGGTTAATTTGACTGAACTAATTAGTTTAATTTAAGTTTGTCCTACTCAAACCAATTAATTATTTTAAGCGTTAGGGTTTACAGGCTGCGCAATATATCGAAATATCGCAAATGTATATATCGCGATATGCATATCTCAACGGCTTGCAATAACTGTGTCATGAACAAAAGACCAAAGGAAAATCAGTCACTGCTCTCGGCTGAATAACTTCTGTAGCTGTAATAAGAATCAGTATATATTTAATACAGTGAAAACTAAGCAGTTTTTTTTTTACATTTGATTATTCAGTTTCTGTTGTTAAATATGTAGTATAACCTGAACCCAGATGTTTACTCTGATGTTAAAATAACACTTCTTGCGCGTCAGTAAAACACTGATGTTCACTTTCAGAAGCTGTAGGGATGTTTTCTTGTCACAAAAAGAATTTGAAACGTGAATATCATTTTAAATATATTTTAAAGATAATTGAAGTTTATTTTACACACTTTAAGCAATATCGTATCTTATATCGAATATCACATTATTTAATGAGTTATCGCATATCGTGCAGCACTAACAGACACACATATTGTGTATTCTGAACCCCAGCATTAGATCAGGTGTTTATGTAAAGCATAAATAACAACCATTAATACATACCATCCATAACATCCATAACATCCATAACATGCATAACAACCATTAATGCATACTATCCATAACATACATAACAACCATAACAACCATTAATACATACCATCCATAACAACCATAACAACCATTAATACATACCATCCATAACATCCATAACAACCATTAATACATACCATCCATAACATCCATAACATACATAACATACATTACCATCCATAACATCCATAACATGCATAACAACCATTAATGCATACTATCCATAACATACATAACAACCATAACAACCATTAATACATACCATCCATAACAACCATAACAACCATGAATACATACCATCCATAACATCCATAACAACCATTAATACATACCATCCATAACATCCATAACATCCATAACATACATTACCATCCATAACATCCATAACATCCATAACATGCATAACAACCATTAATGCATACTATCCATAACATACATAACAACCATAACAACCATTAATACATACCATCCATAACAACCATAACAACCATTAATACATACCATCCATAACATACATAACATACATAACATACATTACCATCCATAACTTCCATAACATCCATAACATCCATAACATACATAACATCCATAACATACATAACATACATTACCATCCATAACAACCATAACATCCATAACATCCATAACATCCATAACATCCATAACATCCATAACAACCATTAATACATACCATCCATAACATCCATAACATACATAACATCCATAACATACATAACATACATTACCATCCATAACAACCATAACATCCATAACATCCATAACATCCATAACATCCATAACAACCATTAATACATACCATCCATACCATCCATAACATCCATAACATACATAACAACCATTAATGCATACCATCCATAACATCCATAACATGCATGACAACCATTAATGCATACTATCCATAACATCCATAACATGAAACAACCATTAATACATACCATCCATAACATCCATACCATCCATAACATACATTACCATCCATAACATCCATAACATCCATAACAACCATTAATACATACCATCCATAACATCCATAACATACATTACCATCCATAACATCCATAACATCCATAACATACATTACCATCCATAACATCCATAACATCCATAACAAACATTACCATCCATAACATCCATAACAACCATTAATACATACCATCCATACCATCCATACCATCCATACCATCCATACCATCCATACCATCCATACCATCCATAACATCCATAACATCCATAACATCCATAACATCCATAACATACTAATCAACACTTGAAGAAGAAGATATTCATATAGCCCCTTTCCGTAGCTCAAGGTCGCTTTACATTGTAAATTATAATACATTTACACACCCACACACACACACATTACACTTGAGTGTCAGTATTAAAGTTGTTCAATGAATGATTCCTCGTGTGTTGAGGAGAGTGTGAGCATTTTCACCTGGTGTCAATCAAATGATTTTTAGGCTTTTGGGAACTAGTTTTAAGTGGACAGATAAACACATTGCATTAAACCAAACACACAAAATAATGTTCTTTTTATAACCGATATGAGCCTTTAAGCTGTAATTGGGTTCGAGTCTAAAGTGTTTGCAGGACATGTTGGATGTGAATGAACCGTGTTTAGCATGATCAAGTTTTCATCTCCACCCGACACACATCTGATCTGCTCGACACATCGTTATCGGGGAATTATGCAGGATATAGTCATTTTATGAGGACTATAATGCAGGATAAGGACCGCAGTAAAACTGTGTGTGAAACGCCCAGATCCTGTGGCTTTGGCTGCAGTTTTCATTAAACACTGATGGTCCTTTTTGACATGTGACTGTTCCTAAACAGAAATACTGTAATTCAATAAGCAGAAACCTGTAAAACCTGCATTTCTCCTCTCAGCTGCTGTTTGCATACAGGTTTCATTTTTAATAATGAAAATTAAAGTTAAGCTATTTTTAGCATCATTTTTTTCCATTGTGACATTTTTTAGTGTCACGCTCATCTTTGAATTTGCATTAACTAACAAACTTCAACAGTCGCGTCAAATTACTGCACGGAATAACGCATTTCTATGGACAAAATGCCTCTAAATATAGTGTTGTAAACAGAGTGAGCTGATGCGTGAGCCAAGCTGCTCAAAACATGATTATGAAAAATTATTTTAAGCTTCAAAATAATGCATAAGTGAAATGTTTAACGAGGCGCTTTGACAGATGCGTGTGCCGTTTAATGTGTGTTTCCTCGGCGTAAAACTTTCATTTATTGGTTATATCTTTATCTGTGAGTGTTACAAATTCACGCAAGTATTTCCATTTTGAAATCTGAGATTTTTTACTTTATTCTTAAAATATTATGACTTTAATCAAATTACGATGACTTTATTCTTATTAGATTGGCTTTTCTCAACAACAATAAATAATTACGACTTTATTTTTCTCTTACATTTTGGATTTTATTCTCATTTTGGCTTTTCTTAAAAAATTTCAACTTTTTATCTTTTTTTAAACATTCTCAATTTTTTACTTTTTTCTTGTAATTTTGACTTTCCCCAAATATTATAACTTTACACACACACACACACACACACACACACACACACACACACACACACACACACACACACACACACACACACACACACACACACACACACACACACGTAATGTTTGAGTGAGTAATGGCCTGTCACGTAATGTTTGCTAAATGCAGGCTGGTAATAAACGAGTGTGTGTTTCCTCATGTAGAGACACGGCTGTCAGTCAATAACAATCAAACATTAATAAAGTAAACAACCCCAGCGCTGATGTCAGAGGTGTAGTCGAGCTCACAGTGGCCCGTTTCGACTTGCCTTTCCTCAGAAATGTAAACATGAGGCATAAAAGAGAGAAGAAATCGTGCTCGCATTGACAGAATTTATGTAATAATATTCAGGACACAAATGTTGTTAAAAACATGATCTAGTGAATCGGAAGGATTGGTAGCATTTCAGGAAACAAACTTGTTTTAGTGCCACATAAAAAAGATTACAAGAAAAATGTCAATAGTAGAGTCCTAATAAAATTGAATTTTTAAAAACTTTTCTCCTAATTTTGACTTTTCTCAAAATATTATGACTTTAATCTAATATTGCTTTGACTTTGTTCTCATTATCTGAGATTTTTTGCTTTATTCTTAAAATATTATGACTTAAATCAAATTACGATGACTTTATTCTTATTAGTTTGGCTCTCTCAACAACAAGAAATTACGACTTTTTATCTTACTTTTTTTTTAAACATTCTCAATTTTTACTTTTCTTGCAATTTTGACTCTCTTCACACTTCACACACTTGCACACAATCACACTTACATGCACGCACACACTTACACACACGCACACAGGCACACACTCTCACGCTCACACTCACTCAGGCACACACACACACACACACACACACACACACACACACACACACACACACACACACACACACACACACACACACACACACACACACACACACACACACTTTATCCTCCTTATTTTGACTGTTCTCTAGATCGTATCACTGTAATCTCATATTACTATGACTATTCTCGTTATCTTAGATTTTTTTAAACTTTATTCCTATTATTTTGTCTTTTCTCAAAATCATGACTGTTTTCTCTTTTTAAAAATGTTTTTTTTTTTTTTTTTACTTCTTGTAATTTAATTTTTCTCTAAATATTAGGATTCTGCTAATGGCACTGAAGCGAAACCGTTGTGTAGTGTCCAGGACGCTTCAGTTGAATCAAAGCTGTGTATCTGTTCGATTCATTTGAGTTCAAACCTTTTTTCTTCCTGGATGTGCGAGAGACTCGATTGTCCCAGAAGCACCTGATGGCGGGAAGTAAGAGATAATATACATCCATACGGGGGCAGACCGGATCCTGTGTGTGTGTGTGATCTGGCTTTCTTCGCTCATGGGAAGTCTGTGGGATCATGACAGGACTCTCTCAGAGCTCCATCAGTTTCCCATGTATGGTGATGAGCGTCTGTGTGCTGTGATCCGTTACCCAGAATGCCTCTGTGCGATTACACACACACACACACACACACACACACACACACACACACACACACACACACACACACACACCTCTCTGTGTCTGATGTGTAGGAGGATCTCCAGACTGAAATAGATCAGTTTCAGACCTAGAAACGGGAGCCAGGCATAATTTTATCCTGATTTACTCAGTGTTAAACAGCACTCTACCCAGAATGCCTCTCAGCGTGAGTGCAGGTCATGTGACGTGGAGGTGAAAGCTCAGCTTGGCTTTTTTTGCTGATGAAGTGAGTTGAGTAGAGTTTAGCCTGTAATTATATAGACACACCTGTAAGCTGTTGCTCATCTCACACTCATTGTGTTTTTGTTAATTTGATGATGTTTTTATTAGATACAAAACTGAACCACATCCACCAGCATGTTGAAAGTAAATTTAAGTATTTTCAGACTATTTTTGTCTCTCTCTCTCTCTGTAACACACATGTGTGTGTGTTTGTATGTGGGGCATGTAGAATAACTAGGTCTGTGTGTGTGTAACCGGGACGAGCTCCACTTCCCCCAGTCTGCTCTGATTCTGACTAACGCCTGTGAGGTCCTTCTCTATTCAGATGCACACCTTCCAGTGCTTTCACCACACACACACACACACACACACACACACACACACACACACACACACACACACACACACACACACACACACACACACACACACACACACACACTCGCTCTCTCACTCACTCACTCTCACTCTCACTCACACTCGCTCACTCACTCACTCACTCACTCACTCACTCACTCACTCACTCACTCACTCACTCACTCACTCACTCACTCACTCACTCACTCACTCACTCACTCACACTCGCTCATTCACTCACTCACTCACTCTCTCACACTCACTCACTCACTCTCTCACACTCGCTCACTCACTCTCTCACACTCGCTCACTCACTCACTCACACTCGCTCATTCACTCACTCACTCACACTCACTCACTCTCACTCACTCACTCACTCACTCACTCACTCACTCACTCACTCACTCACTCACTCTCTCACGCTCGCTCACTCACTCACTCATTCATTCACTCTCACTCACTCATTCGCACTCTCTCGCTCTCTCTCTCGCTCTCTCTCTCTCGCTCACTCTCTCTCACTCGCTCACTCTCTCACTCTCTCGCTCACTCTCTCACTCTCTCACTCACTCTCTCGCTCACTCTCTCACTCTCTCGCTCACTCTCTCGCTCACTCGCTCACTCACTCTCACACTCACACACACTCTCACACTCACACACACTCTCACACTCACACACACTCTCACACTCACACACACTCTCACACGCACTCACTCTCACGCACTCACTCTCACTCTCACTCACTCTCACTCACACTCACTCACACTCACTCACACTCACTCACACTCACTCACACTCACTCACACTCACTAACTCACTCTCACACACTCACTCTCACTCACACTCTCACACTCACACACACTCACACACACTCTCACACACTCAATCACACTCACACTCACTCACACTCACTCACACTCTCACACACACACTCACACTCACTCACACTCTCTCACACTCACTCACTCTCACACACTCACACTCAGACTCACTCACACTCACACTCACTCACACTCACTCACACTCACTCACACTCACTCACACTCACTCTCACACACTCTCACACTCACACTCACTCTCACTCACACGCACTCACACTCGCACTCACTCACACACACTCTCACTCTCACTCACACTCACACTCACTCTCACTCACACTCACACTCACTCTCACTCACACTCACACTCACTCTCACTCACTCACTCTCATACACTCACTCACACTCACTCACACTCACTCACACTCACTCACACTCACACTCACTCGCACTCACTCACTCACTCACACTCACTCACTCACTCACTCACTCTCACACACACTCACTCACTCACACTCACTCACTCTCACACACACACACACACTCACACTCTCACACACACACACTCACTCACACACACTCACACTCACTCTCTCACACACACACTCTCGCTCACTCTCGCTCACTCTCGCTCACTCTCGCTCACTCTCGCTCACTCTCGCTCACTCTCGCTCACTCTCGCTCACTCTCGCTCACTCTCGCTCACTCTCGCTCACTTTTAAATGTTTTAATTCAATTTTAATAATCAAAAAGCACCTCTAATAAATTGATTAAATAAACGTATCAATTTAATGATTTATTACGTTATTTTACATTTATAGTGCTCTAGGAAATCTTCAGAAATTGTGTTGTTTTAATTTTTCTGGCTTTATGAATCTCACAGAGCTCTAAAACTCACCAGTTCCTGTTGTTAAGGAAAGTTGAATAGAATACTAATAACTATTTAAAAGCATTTGCACTGAAGTAGGTTTGTAAGCGCAGGAGAGATCCGAGGAAATTAGCCCATCCTGCCATTAGCGTCTCGTGTGTTCGGGATAAAGTGCCTGGATGTGGTGCGTTCATTAACGACCGCAGTGTTTTATTTCAGGATCATTAGAGGAGGAGAAGGGACAAGCTGCATGAAGAGGATGTGGTCGCTGTGTGTGTGTGTGTGTCAATCAAACATGAATGCTTTAGATGCAAATGGAATTTTAAAGCAAATACTGTTCACAGTGAAGCTCTTACTATGGTGGCAAACGTGTCATTCAAGTTCATTTTGAAGACCAGATGATGTATTCAAATAAAAATGTTCATGATTATTGGAAAAATTAGTGGTTTTGCTGTACTTCTTGTGAAATTTCTAAGATTTTCCCAATTCTTTTAATTAATTAAAGGGATAATTAGTAAAACATGGTAACATTGAAAACTTTGTGCATTGAAAAAACATTGAACATTTTTTGCACATCAACTCATTAATGAGAAGTTATTTATCAGATGCTATGTGTTTTAGTTGGAAAAATATTAAGTTATGACTGTTTTTAAGAGAGGTTTCAGCTGCCACAAGAGAGACGGACAGCGTTAACAGAAACTGTCTTTATTTAACATACAATAAATAGGGTGGCCAAAAGGGATCCAAACCAGTCTTGGGTTGTTCCCGGTCTGGGGTGACAGCTGCGTTTCTACCGGCTGCTTGAACTCTAGGCCTCCTTGAAGGGGGAAGACAGAAAAAACGAAAGGCAAAGTTGGTAAAACAGAGGTAACAAGGTTAACTGCGTCTTTCTCTTCAGCTCGTCTCACTCTAGGCCTTCCTCTGCTTCTCTGCATCTCTCTCTTTAGTGAAGCACAGATCCCAGATTTATAGTGACCTCCATTGGGTCATTATTGGCTACAGCTGTGAGTGCTGCCATGTTTGAAGGGTGAACAGGTGGAAGTATTCATAATTGATGATTTTTCCCAGCTGGGACCTAGTTCATGTTTTCTTTCCTCCTGGGCTCTTTTCTCCATTGGCCTGCCACACAGCTGTGTGTGTGTGTGTGTGTGTGTGTGTGTGTTTGAGTTGAGTGAGTATGATTGAGTATAATTGAGTGTGTGAGTATGATTGAGTGTGCGAGTATGATTGATTGAGTGTGTGTGTGAGTTAGTGTGTGAGTGAGTGAGTATAATTGATTGAGTGTGTGTGTGAGTTAGTGTGTGAGTGAGTGAGTATGATTGATTGAGTGTGTGTGTGAGTGAGTGAGTATGATTGAGTATAATTGAGTGTGCGAGTATAATTGAGTGTGCGAGTATGATTGATTGAGTGTGTGTGTGAGTTAGTGTGTGAGTGAGTATGATTGAGTATAATTGAGTGTGCGAGTATAATTGAGTGTGCGAGTATGATTGAGTGTGCGAGTATGATTGATTGAGTGTGTGTGTGAGTTAGTGTGTGAGTGGGTGAGTATGATTGATTGAGTGTGTGTGTGAGTTAGTGTGTGAGTTAGTGTGTGAGGGAGTGAGTATGATTGAGTGTGCGAGTATGATTGAGTGTGCGAGTATGATTGATTGAGTGTGTGTGTGAGTTAGTGTGTGAGTGAGTGAGTATGATTGAGTATAATTGAGTGTGCGAGTATGATTGATTGAGTGTGTGTGTGAGTTAGTGTGTGAGTGAGTATGATTGATTGAGTGTGTGTGTGAGTTAGTGTGAGTGAGTGAGTATGATTGATTGAGTGTGTGTGTGAGTTAGTGTTTGAGTGAGTGAGTATGATTGAGTATAATTGAGTGTGCGAGTATGATTGATTGAGTGTGTGTGTGAGTGGGTGAGTATGATTGATTGAGTGTGTGTGTGAGTTAGTGTGTGAGTGTGCGAGTATGGTTGAGTGTGCGAGTATGATTGAGTGTGCGAGTATGATTGATTGAGTGTGTGTGTGAGTTAGTGTGGGAGTGAGTGAGTATGATTGATTGAGTGTGTGTGTGAGTTAGTGTGTGAGGGAGTGAGTATGATTGATTGAGTGTGTGTGTGTGTGAGTTAGTGTGTGAGTGAGTATGATTGATTGAGTGTGTGTGTGAGTGAGTGAGTATGATTGATTGAGTGTGTGTGTGAGTTAGTGTGTGAGTGAGTGAGTATGATTGATTGAGTGTGTGTGTGAGTTAGTGTTTGAGTTGAGTGAGTATGATTGAGTATAATTGAGTGTGCGAGTATGATTGAGTGTGCGAGAATGATTGAGTGTGCGAGTATAATTGAGCGTGCGAGTATGATTGAGCGTGCGAGTATACTTGAGTGTGCGAGAATGATTGAGTGTGCGAGTATGATTGAGTGTGCGAGTATGATTGAGTGTGCGAGTATGATTGAGTGTGCGAGTATGATTGAGTGTGCGAGTATGATTGAGTGTGCGAGTATAGTATGATTGAGTGTGCGGGTATGATTGAGTGTGCGGGTATGATTGAGTGTGCGAGTATACTTGAGTGTGCGAGTATGATTGAGTGTGCGAGTATGATTGAGTGTGCGAGTATAATTGAGTGTGCGAGTATAATTGAGTGTGAGAGTATAATTGAGTGTGCGAGTATGATTGAGTGTGCGAGTATACTTGAGTGTGCGAGTATGATTGAGTGTGCGAGTATGATTGAGTGTGTGAGTATGATTGAGTATAATTGAGTGTGCGAGTATGATTGAGTGTGCGAGTATGATTGAGTGTGCGAGTATGATTGAGTGTGCGAGTATGATTGAGTGTGCGAGTATGATTGATTGAGTGTGTGTGTGTGTGTGAGTTAGTGTGTGAGTGAGTGAGTATGATTGATTGAGTGTGTGTGTGTGAGTTAGTGTGTGAGTGAGTGAATATGATTGATTGAGTGTGTGTGTGTGAGTTAGTGTGTGAGTGAGTATGATTGAGTGTGCGAGTATGATTGATTGAGTGTGTGTGTGTGAGTTAGTGTGTGAGTGAGTGAGTATGATTGATTGAGTGTGTGTGTGAGTTAGTGTGTGAGTGAGTATGATTGAGTGTGCGAGTATGATTGAGTGTGCGAGTATGATTGATTGAGTGTGTGTGTGTGAGTTAGTGTGTGAGTGAGTATGATTGATTGAGTGTGTGTGTGTGAGTTAGTGTGTGAGTGAGTATGATTGAGTGTGCGAGTATGATTGAGTGTGCGAGTATGATTGAGTGTGCGAGTATGATTGATTGAGTGTGTGTGTGTGAGTTAGTGTGTGAGTGAGTGTGTATGATTGATTGAGTGTGTGTGTGTGAGTTAGTGTGTGAGTGAGTATGATTGATTGAGTGTGTGTGTGTGAGTTAGTGTGTGAGTGAGTATGATTGATTGAGTGTGTGTGAGTTAGCGTGTGAGTGAGTGAGTATGATTGATTGAGTGTGTGTGTGAGTTAGTGTGTGAGTTGAGAGAGTACGATTGATTGAGTGTGTGTGAGTTAGTGTGTGAGTTGAGAGAGTACGATTGATTGAGTGTGTGTGAGTGAGTGAGTATGATTGATTGAGTGTGTGAGTGAGTTAGTGTGTGAGTGAGTGAGTACGATTGATTGAGTGTGTGAGTTGAGTGAGTATGATTGATTGAGTGTGTGTGTGAGTTAGTGTGTGAGTGAGTATGATTGATTGAGTGTGTGTGTGAGTGAGTATGATTGATTGAGTGTGTGTGTGAGTTAGTGTGTGTGCGAGTATGATTGATTGAGTGTGTGTGTGAGTGAGTATGATTGATTGAGTGTGTGAGTGAGTTAGTGTGTGTGCGAGTATGATTGATTGAGTGTGTGTGTGAGTGAGTATGATTGATTGAGTGTGTGAGTGAGTTAGTGTGTGAGTGAGTGAGTACGATTGATTGAGTGTGTGAGTTGAGTATGATTGATTGAGTGTGTGTGTGAGTTAGTGTGTGAGTGAGTATGATTGATTGAGTGTGTGAGTGAGTTAGTGTGTGAGTGAGTGAGTACGATTGATTGAGTGTGTGAGTTGAGTGAGTATGATTGATTGAGTGTGTGTGTGAGTTAGTGTGTGTGCGAGTATGATTGATTGAGTGTGTGTGTGAGTGAGTATGATTGATTGAGTGTGTGAGTGAGTTAGTGTGTGAGTGAGTGAGTACGATTGATTGAGTGTGTGAGTTGAGTGAGTATGATTGATTGAGTGTGTGTGTGAGTTAGTGTGTGAGTGAGTATGATTGATTGAGTGTGTGTGTGAGTTAGTGTGTGAGTGAGTGAGTATGATTGATTGAGTGTGTGTGTGAGTTAGTGTGTGAGGGAGTGAGTATGATTGATTGAGTGTGTGTGTGAGGGAGTGAGTATGATTGATTGAGTGTGTGTGTGAGTTAGTGTGTGAGGGAGTGAGTATGGTTGAGTGTGCGAGTATGATTGAGTGTGCGAGTATGATTGAGTGTGCGAGTCTGAGTGAGTGAGTGTGTGTGTGTGTGTGAGTTAGTGAGTGAGTGAATGAGTATGATTGATTGAGTGTGTGTGTGTGAGTTAGTGTGTGAGTGAGTGAGTATGATTGATTGAGTGTGTGTGTGTGAGTTAGTGTGTGAGTGAGTATGATTGAGTGTGCGAGTATGATTGATTGAGTGTGTGTGTGTGAGTTAGTGTGTGAGTGAGTGAGTATGATTGATTGAGTGTGTGTGTGAGTTAGTGTGTGAGTGAGTATGATTGAGTGTGCGAGTATGATTGAGTGTGCGAGTATGATTGATTGAGTGTGTGTGTGTGAGTTAGTGTGTGAGTGAGTATGATTGATTGAGTGTGTGTGTGTGAGTTAGTGTGTGAGTGAGTATGATTGAGTGTGCGAGTATGATTGAGTGTGCGAGTATGATTGAGTGTGCGAGTATGATTGATTGAGTGTGTGTGTGTGAGTTAGTGTGTGAGTGAGTGTGTATGATTGATTGAGTGTGTGTGTGTGAGTTAGTGTGTGAGTGAGTATGATTGATTGAGTGTGTGTGTGTGAGTTAGTGTGTGAGTGAGTATGATTGATTGAGTGTGTGTGTGTGAGTTAGTGTGTGAGTGAGTATGATTGATTGAGTGTGTGTGAGTTAGCGTGTGAGTGAGTGAGTATGATTGATTGAGTGTGTGTGTGAGTTAGTGTGTGAGTTGAGAGAGTACGATTGATTGAGTGTGTGTGAGTTAGTGTGTGAGTTGAGAGAGTACGATTGATTGAGTGTGTGTGAGTGAGTGAGTATGATTGATTGAGTGTGTGTGTGAGTGAGTATGATTGATTGAGTGTGTGAGTGAGTTAGTGTGTGAGTGAGTGAGTACGATTGATTGAGTGTGTGAGTTGAGTGAGTATGATTGATTGAGTGTGTGTGTGAGTTAGTGTGTGAGTGAGTATGATTGATTGAGTGTGTGTGTGAGTTAGTGTGTGAGTGAGTATGATTGATTGAGTGTGTGTGTGAGTTAGTGTGTGAGGGAGTGAGTATGATTGATTGAGTGTGTGTGTGAGGGAGTGAGTATGATTGATTGAGTGTGTGTGTGAGTTAGTGTGTGAGGGAGTGAGTATGGTTGAGTGTGCGAGTATGATTGAGTGTGCGAGTATGATTGAGTGTGCGAGTATGAGTGAGTGAGTGTGTGAGTGAGTTAGTGTGTGAGGGAGTGAGTATGGTTGAGTGTGCGAGTATGATTGAGTGTGCGAGTATGATTGAGTGAGTGAGTGTGTGAGTGAGTTAGTGTGTGAGGGAGTGAGTATGATTGATTGAGTGTGTGTGTGAGTTAGTGTGTGAGGGAGTGAGTATGATTGATTGAGTGTGTGTGTGAGTTAGTGTGTGAGAGAGTGAGTATGATTGATTGAGTGTGTGTGTGAGTTAGTGTGTGAGTGAGTGAGTATGATTGATTGAGTCTGTGTGTGTGAGTTGAGTGAGTATGATTGAGTATAATTGTGTATGTGCGAGTATGATTGAGTGTGCGAGTATGATTGAGTGTGTGTGTGAGTGAGTATGAGTGAGTGAGTTTGTGAGTGAGTATGATTGAGTGTGTGTGTGAGTGAGTATGAGTGAGTGAGTTTGTGAGTGAGTATGATTGAGTATGTGTGTGAGTGAGTGAGTATGATTGATTGAGTGTGTGTGTGAGTGAGTATGAGTGAGTGAGTGTGTGAGTGAGTATGATTGTGTGTGTGTGTGTGTATCTGCTGATAGTTCTCAGATGAAATTCTGAAGAGACTTAGAGCCGCTCTGGAGATGAAGTTCATGTGAGACGCAGACAATCTTGAGTTTGTGTAGCAGGTCAAACTGAGACAGACTTCAGATACACACACACACACTTTGATATTCACACACTCGTCCGTATCACCGCTCGATTAACTGTGCAGCCGAACACCAAACTTGCCAAATTCCATGACGTTCCGCGTTACACAGTGAGTTCCATCTTTATGACTGGATTCTGTGATTCTGTCTGCGATTGATGACATCATAGAGCCCTAGTGATGTCATCGCATGCGTAACGTCACAGTCCTGTGGCTTTACTCTTAAAATGTGCTTTCATGCCCCTTTTACTTCCTCTCTCTTTCTTTCTCTCTCTCTCCTCGGATACACACAGATCTTCCCAGTTCTCTTATCTCTGACACACACTTCCTGTTTGCAGTCGAGCGGGACAAACATGAAAACATTTCACAGTCCGTCACGTTTGCAACATGAGCCTGATAGAGATATAATTTTAGTTTTCCTGCTACAGACAATGAAGCAGAGAGAGAGACACACACATGCACACACACACACACACACACGCAAACACACACTCACTGAATTCTAAATTGTTCATAGAATTCTGAAATGTTGATTAATTGTTCCACTTACCTTTTTTATTTATTTGTATGATGATTGGAAATGCTTTGGCGATACACTGAAAAAATTGTCATGCCAATAAAGCACATTGAATTTAATTTGAGAGAGAGAGAGAAATTTTATTATTTTACATTCAGAAATAATGTTTCAGAAACATTTACAAACACTGATGCATTTTAGTTTCCCTCACTCCACAACAAAGGTTATTAAACAATATTTATTATAAACACCAAGCCTAAATCAATTTATTTAAATCACACTCTATATAAAACAATGTACATGTTTGCACAAATATTCTTTAAATAAAGGTCAATTATGAGATAGTCGTAATTACCTTTTTTATTTATCATTCTGTGGCGGAAACAAGCTTCCATAGGTTTTGTTACGTTTTCACATTATTTTAAGTATCATTTATTATGACAATTTATTAAGTAACGTGAGCATAACAGTTCTAATTCATACATGATACAAATAATGACTCGTTCGTGTAAGTGATTCAGTAACTGAAGAACTGCTCAGACTGATTCAAAACAATGACTCGTGACTCTGTGAGTCATTTATCGGTCGGTTCTTTTAACGAGTCATTTTCTCCTGACTTGAACTGGACTGTTGTGTGTTTGTGTGTGTGTGTGTGTGTGTGTGTGTGTGTGTGTGTGTGTGTATGAGTCCTTCTCTGTAAGAACGTGTTGAACAGAAGATGTGATCTGACGGAAGGTTTTGTACAGGAAGTCCATCTCCTCGCTTTGTGAGCGTTTCCTGTTTATTCTTGGCTTGGAGACATGGAGTGTGTGTTATTCTGGGTTTCTTCACATGTGCTGGTGCAGAACAGTGTGAGTTTAGTCAGATTGTAGGTTTTGACCTGTAATTACAGGCAGTCTTGGTTCTTCCACTCGTCTCAGTGTTTATGGCTAAACTACAACAGATTTCTAATGTCATTTTCCTGCCCTGGTTTTCTTTTAGTCTTGTGAATAATGCAGTGTCGGTTCAGTCGTGTGTGTGTGTGTAGTCGTCATTCTGAGCTATTGATTCTCCCCGTTCTGAGTTCTGATGGAGGTCAGAGGTCAGCTAGGGGTGAAAGGTCATAAGGTCATAAAACAATGCTCTATTTTGAGACTGTCCTTGAGTCGTTTCTGTTTCCTGCACATTACAGCTTTATCTTTCTTTTACACCCTCACATGGAAGCACTGAGACTGTACTGTGGTAATACTATGGGATGTTTTATGGTCATAAGAATCAGCAGTGTTTATAAATACATTTTCATTTAAAGGCTTCTGATGAAATCATTTAAATTAGTTATTGAGACGCGTAAACATTTTTTTAAAATAAAACTAAGATTTATTGTTAATATATATTTTTACAAATGTCTGGTTTATTATTATTATTATTATTATTATTGTAATAAGTGATAATATAATAAAAAGAACTATATATATATATATTTATAGCTAATACATATTTTTTATATATAAATATCTGGTTTATTATTATTATTTTATTAAGCAATACTACTACTACTACTACCACCACTATTACTAGTACTGATAATTATATATTGTTTTATTTTTTATTTGTGTATATATACACATACATAACTTATATTTTTTTATATAATAATAATCATAATAATTTATATAAATATATTACATACTTTTTAATAAAAAAAATGGTTTCACATATTTCGTCATTGTATAATTTTTCCATTTGTTTTTTATTTGATAGTTTTGATGATTATCTAATATTGTGAAATATGGGCGTGTCCACACCTTTAACCAATGGCAATAATGCGTGATAATAATGCAATAATGCGAGAGAATGCACACAATATTCTGCTCCTTCACACCACAAATTGGTTTATTTATATCTCACCAGTTTCTATCAACATGTAATAAAGCTTCTGACCTCCAAATCATATCACAGGGGAAAATTCCATTTATAATAATTTACATTTCTATATTTAGCAACATGCGTTTAGAGTTCACGTGTAACCCTCGTTCACCACATGTAGCTTAAAACAAAAAAAGTTGGTTTAAGAGTAACGTTATGTAAGCTGAGGGGAATCTTTCCCTCTTTCCTCAGAGAAAACGCTTCCACAACATCAGAATCATTCAATGTCCGTTAAAGACGTGAACTGAGACGTCCGTGACACATTTATCTTCTTAGTTCTTTTTTGACTCTTGCCACGAGAGAAACTGAACGTTCTCCTTCACCGTTGCTGAGGAAAAGCTTTGGCGCAATTTTATGTATCATTTTCCATTTGTTTTATTTGATAGTTTTGATGATTATCTAATATTCTGAAATACGGGCGTGTCCACAAATTGGTTTATTTATATCTCACCAGTATCTATCAACATCTTTTATGCTATACCGTATAATGATAATATTACAAACAAAATTAACTAAAGCATACAACCTCTATTTTAATAATAGGGAATATTATGTTTGCAATATTCCTGTGTTTATGGTTGTTGTAAGTCTTCTGATCTACATGTGCGTTTAATTTATTTTTGGTTTGTTTTTATTTATTTCCCAGGATTCAAGAGACAGAAAGTGCTCAGTTTTTGCTCAATATAGTTATTCTTATCTTCAAAAATATACACATGCGATAGAAAAAGATATTCTGATATATATTAGTTTTTTTTTATTCATTTTCATTTTTCATTAAGAATTGCCAGTGTTGTCAGGCAATCTTTAATATTTAAAAAATAAAAATAACAATGTTAATATACATAATACTTATATAAAATATAAAACAACTATGGTAACAGTTTACAATAAGGTTCATTAATTAACATTAGTAACTACCTCATCAGGGCCTGAATTTCGTTTAGTAAAATAGGGGGGAAATCCCCCTTTAGGTTATTCTTATGGGGGATTTAAAAGTATATAGTAAAAGAAGTATATAGTTTAGAAGTATATAAAAAAAATAAGTTTAGCTAAATGTTTGCTCACTCATTGTACTTGTGTTTTTACAATGGGGCCATTTTTTTTAGTTTACACAACAAAAGGAAGCTTGATTTCAATCTTTGAATTAAATTGAAAAAAGTAGCACAAATAAATACATGAAATAAAGAGAAAAGTTTAGGTCTAATAGTATTCAGAAATGCTAGAAATGGAAAAAATAACACGGAATAGTCTTTTAGTCCTGTATAATTTGAACACATAGGCTATTAATCCTGATTCCTTACAATTAATGCTATCTTTTGTTGTTTTATATACAATAATGACAGACACATTTTAGGCTACTCTCACTTTAAGAGCTAGCGCACGGATCCACGTTCACATGTTGCGTGTAAACACAGTCCGCGCCACTTTCTCCTCTTTTAAAAAGTTGCTAAGCAACAAAAAAGTTGCTCTTTTCTCCCTGTTGCTAAGCAATCATGAGCCACGTTCTCCATGAAGACGAAGACGTTTCAGCAAAGGATGAACGCGCAAAAGACGTAACGTGAACGGCCCATACTGTTTTCATTATAGTGTCACATGCATTTCTTTTAGTATTATTTTTTTAAGACATAAGCGATTGTGTTTGAGAGGATACTCCCCAAGACTGGAATTTAGACAATGTTGTGTGCTTTTGACCGTTAAAGCGCTATAATTCAAGAAAAATAACTCCGTTTTGTTACTCACGAGCTGTTTGTTATGCGGGTTAAAATCGCTTGAATGTTTAAATAGGTAAGACTTAAAAAGACGCACAAATTATAAACAATAGTGACGATGCAATGGCCCGATTGTGCAAGTGACATTTCCCTCAAATGTCCCGACTCCTGAAACGCGCGAGTCTAGAGTCGCCGCCTGCAGCCGCGCGATTGGCTCGCCTTGTGTAACCTATTTGAAGAGACAGAGAAGACGCGGCATTGGCAGAATCACTCACGCTGTTTGTGAAATTGCATCTCGCAGAAAGTTTTAAAATGACTGATTTGATCTTATAATCTGTTAAATTTACTAATAGGCCTACATGCTAGATTGACTGAATGTTTGCGGGAATTTCCCGCATTATAAACGCAAACCTGCGGGAGTGATTAAAATGATGCGCAATACCCGCAATCCCGCACCGAAGTTCGAGCCCTGCTCAATAACTGTTTTCAGCATTTTGACGGTGGCTGTGTAGAAATCAGTATCTCTGCTATCACGGCTAGTTGTGCTAGCGCTATCATCTTAGCATTAGCAGTGTTTGCTTTTTTAAAAAGCTGGAGATTGTCGGTAGCGATTGAGCTTCTCTTGCTTTGTCCTTTTTCTGCTTTCTTTTCATTGATCCACTTGGTTGTGGTTTTAAACTCATTTTTGTTGTTTTTCGGGTAGCGTTTTCTACGCGTGACTTTATATTACGCAATGACTCTCAACACACATTTTTATTTTGATTCATTTACCAGTTAATACTTTGCAACTGCAAAAAAATAATAATATTATTTCACAATATTCAACACAATTTTACTGAAAAAAATAAAAATTAAATAATAATAATAACTTAGCGCTTATCCTTGCCTGGTCTGTGGTACTAAATGTAAGTGGCCAGTTGAGTTTTTATGAGACTTTGTAAACCGTTTATGGATATAATGTGTATGTGCGTATGATTGAATATTTAATATGTTCCTTCTCTTCTCAGAACAGTTGCTGGTGTTGTTGTTTCTCGATCGGATGCAGTTTCTGAGAATAATTCACTCACTTATCATTTCTGACAGCCGTGTCTCTCATGTGTTTTCCCAGAATGCACCAGCAGAGAAACGCTCCTTTATAACATCTCAGCTACAGATTTTCCGGCTCTGTTTCCAGTAGCTTTGGCTTTTTCCTTCAGCATAATGCCACGGTCCATGTGACTCACCGCTGACCGGATCAGAATTAACTTTTACACAAGTTACATTTCTGTTCTTCTGTTCCGTCAGGAATCCTGATAAGTATGAGCAAATATGAAATAAAATATGGGCTTCCTTTAGTGTTATCTGACGTCAGTGTCAGTGTGAGATCAGGGTCTGATGGTGTTTGTGATCCTGATTCAGCTGTGTGTGTGTGTGTGTGTGTGTGTGGTTTTAAGCTGTAATTGCATCATTAGTAATCATATAACTATTGTGTTGTGGCGTTTCCTCGTGTGCAGTTGCAGTCGTTTCTCTCTATCCGGTAGAAAAGGAAACATCAGATAATCTGAGATTGATCTTCTGAGGAAACTGCAGGTTTATTTACGGTTTCTTTTAGACTATAATGAAACCGCTTTACGTCAGTTATGTTTAATGTAGGGCTGGGCGATATGGCCAAAAAAAATTATCACGATAATTATTTTATAGACGATATTGATATTTATCATGATAAATGTCAAATCTTTATTTCTTTCAAGTTTAAGGCAGATTTTTGCTCCTAAGTGAAAGTTGTAGAAACCAGAGCGTTAATTTTAAACTTCTCTTTATTGTAAGAACATATGTGACCCTGCCTGTGA
This sequence comes from Siphateles boraxobius, assembly GCF_051911475.1. NCBI lineage: Eukaryota > Metazoa > Chordata > Actinopteri > Cypriniformes > Leuciscidae > Siphateles > Siphateles boraxobius. Next base: position 100,606 of record NW_027508858.1, on the reverse strand, counting down.
AAACACAGCTAAAGTAATGTTTTTGTGATTCACTGTTTTCTACATAAAATCATCCTACATAATATAAAGAACATTCTGTGAAAATATAACCTTGATATCTTTAATATTGAGTTTAAGATTTGCTGAATTTTGGGCTCAGAAAATCATGTTTTTGAGAAATTCCAATTTTAAAAAAAGCTTATTTTTAAAACTGCAACACATTTGATCCATAATTATCCTCCATATGTGCCATATACCACATTATTATGGGGGCAGTCATGGCCTAATGGTAACAGAGTTGGACTGGTGACCCAAAGGTTGCTGGTTCGATTCCAGTACCGGCAGGAATATGACTGAGGTGTCCATGTGCAAGGCACCTAACCCCCAATCGCTCCCCGGGCGCCACTGCCCGCTGCTCCGGGTGTGTGTATCCACGTTTGCAGTGTGTGTGTGTGTTCACTACTCACTACTCTGCTCCTAATGTGTGTGCACTTACTTGAATGGGTTAAATGCAGAGGCCATCACGTGTCACTTTCACTTCACTTTCGCTTTTTAGTGATATATGACACATTTATGTGAAAATTCTCAAAGTTTTGTAAAACAGGCGTATTTATTATGAAGCGCATGTCCAAAAAGCTAAAAGCATAAAAACAGAATAGTAGTACCAGAAGAGCTTGATTGTAGCGACTATTACCATGTCAATTCAGTTGAATGATTTGTGTAACTTTATTAGTAAAATGAAATATCAGTGAAAATATAATATCAGACTAATGGCTTGGGGTTCAATCACCAAAACTGGCTCATCTTCATCATCATGTTGGTCACTGCCTGAAAAAACAAGGAGAATTGTTTCAAATCAAAGTAAGAGACCTAAATGGAGACCGAAACATGCAGACGGAGGGGGGTTATCCATTTTAAATCCACATTTAAAATGGATAATGAAGCGTTTTATATGAAAATATCAGACTGGATCTGATTAATTGAGGGGAGGGCATAGGGACAAGAAACAGGTAAGTTGGATATGGCCATGGTTTCAATTCAGAGTGTAATCAAACAAATAAACATCATGTTATAAACGTAATTAATTTAAACTGACTCAATCCCTATCAACAAATGTAATAAAGATTTAAATCCACTATTTTTGCGTCACAGGATAAATTCTGTGTTAGCTGAACACTGACAGTATGTTAACGTTACATATTCAGCATAAAAAAAAGAATGACAAAAACTTACCGTCAAATTCCTCGTCAGTTTTGTCAAAGAATGTGTCCTGTTCATCATCAGCATCATCCTCCAGAAAATAATCCACTATAAAACCGGTTAAATCATAATTTGGGGCAATTCCACCGAGATATCTATAATATCTAACAAGCTGTTAGCAATCAGCTATTTTACGTTCCTGCTCATGCTTCGGTGCTGCCGTGTCAGATGTCAAAACAACGCAGTAATTCACCATCCAGCAAACGAATTATATTATTGACACTTAGCAGGCCTAAAACGTCCTTAAAATAACATTAATATTATTGGCAGAATACTGAGCTACAAAACAAATAAGCTGTTCTTAAATGTTTGGCGATGACGCGAAACAATCTCCTCAGACATCTGAACCAGGCTTAAGTTACATTTTATTTTCATTGTTTTGACCTGATTGCCGCTCGTGCGGATTGATATGAAGGTCTGTTCACTCTTTCTAGTAGAAAAGAAGTTCCTGAACTGAATGATATGAGAATCAGCAGGTGTTACGCCGCAAAAAATAAACCCAGAGACGATTGAAATGTTTAGGAAGCCCACGTCCGGTATTTTTTTTTTTCCGCAAAAGTATAATGTAGTGTCAATCAAGGTTATTATAGTTTTGCTTTTTTAAATTAGTTTTTATTTTAATATCGTTTTCAAATTTGCTTTAAATTTCAGTTTAGTTTTAGTTAGTTTTATTAATGGTTTTGTTAGTTTTAGTTTAGTTTTTATTTTGCAAACACATTTCTATTTAGTTTTTATTTTATTTAGTTTCAGTTTTAGTTTTAGTAATTATAGTTTAGCAGAGCAAACAGAACACTTCCAGTGTAGACCAAAGCGAGACGCTTAATGTCAGCAAAGTTTAATGTTTGCCCAGATTACAGTTAACTCTTGAGAAGACATCTTAATAATACAAAGAAAATTATGGTTTGAGATTGAACAAAGCACCAAATAAATGGAACTTAATAGTATACAAGAAAAAAATATGACAAATTCAGACAAACTAATTCATATTAAAGATGAAATCTTGTTAAACGTGCCTAGTTTACTTTTTTTCAGCTGTAAATGTGGCAGAGTGACCACTGATACATAGAAAGAAGGAAAAACCCAGCTCAATTCATCTGACTACAGCCAACACAACCTGCTGTGAAGCCCGTGTGATTAAATAATGAAGTATCTATGCAGTGTGTGAGTGTGTATATGTTTTTCTATCCTGGTGGGGACTTAAACCTGAATCCACACAGACTCATGGGGACTCGTGTCACTGTGGAGACCCACATTGAGGTACACAAGGCTATAAATCATACAAAATTAGTTTTTTTGTAAACGTAAAAATGCAGAAAGTTGTGTGATGGGTAGGTTTATAGGGGTCAGGTTAGTGTAAGAAGACAGAATAGTTTGTGCAGTATAAAAACCATTACGTCTATGAAGAGTCCCCACAACGATAGTGCACCAGTGTGTGTGTGTGTGTGTGTGTGTGTCCTGGTATTCCATACATTGCGGGGACATGTCTCCACGTGGATATTATTAGCAGTAAATGTTTTATAAAAACAAAGATAATAACAGCACCTTTCAGCCTGTCAACCTCCATGCAAACATGACATCTCAAACATAGTAGCCTAGAACATTAAAGGTTGTTTGTGCTTGACGAACTTGTTTCGCTGTCGCACCCGCGTCTCGCAAATGAAACGGCATTCTAAAAATGCTGCGCTCAAGTTAAAAGAAGTCCAACTTGCCTCTTATTACCTCGTGTTATTTCCCATTCCACTGCAACAGATGCATCCTTTATGAACAGCGCTTAGCATTAGCCATGTGTTCTACGTTACGGTCCTTCATTGCAGGACAGCGGGTAATCGCCTCAGAAACTCCGCCACAGGTCAGATTTTCCACCAAAGTAAAGAGCTTAATAACGAAAACTATTATTTATTTTTGCTAATTATTATTTTATTTCAGTTAGTTTTTCAGTAACTGTTGTTAGTTCGTTTAGTTTTAGTTTTTCATTTATTATGAATTTTTAATTTTATTTCAGTTTACGAAAATGTTTTTTGACCAATAGTTTTAGTCTTAGTTTCAGTTTTCGTTTACGAAAATAACCTTGGTGTCAATAAAATCATTAATTTTAGTATTTATCATGTTATAAATGAAGATTTGAGTATTGCATCTCAAAACCCTTTGTATAATCTATCATTTACAGCAATAAACACACATGACCTATTTTTGTCATTTTTATGGCTATGACTACTTTGACGCTCTTTTACTCATAATTAGATTCTGCGACTTTAGCCGGGGGTTCACAGGCGGGGTCACATATCATGACAAACACTTGCCAAACACGTGAACATTTCACAAATCTGAGGATGAACATTCAAACATTTGTCATTTTTCCTTAAAATAAATATCTGAATAGAAAAATATATTTCTTAGTTTCTGCATGTGCTAATGGGGGATATTGGTTAAGTCCTGAGGGGGCAGCAGGGGGCAGCAGGGAACATTATTCGAACAACTTCCTGAAATCAATCATGTCTCATAATACATAAATCAGTGTTTCGACCGTCAATAAAACAACTGGAGAACAATAACGCCACATTTACCTCAGAAAAGCCTTTCAGTGTCCATAAACTCGATAGTTAACTAGAAGAATAACTCTAGATAAATGTATATACTAAATTACATATTCATTATTTTTTCCTGTACTTTTAACCTGTTCTTCATATTTAATGTCATGAAAATCAAGTTATTACGTTCACTTGTTAAATAATATTACCGGTAAATATGTCAACATTGAACTGGAGTCAGAAACATAATTATATCATTGTTATAATATAAAAACTGCTTTATGTGCAATTTAAGCGTTTGTATGCAACTCAATTTTTAAGCGTTTATTATTTTAAAAATTATATACGTAAATAAATATCAATTAAATGTAATCGTTTGAACTCAGTTGTTGATTTTAACCTGTAACATTGAAGTAATGTACCGACTGACAGGGTTCCCTGAATATTATACAGGTTTTAGAAAGATTTCGAAAAAAACATTTTATCTTAAGAAAATATATATTCAAATGAATCGGCATTGAATCAAATTGAGTCTGGAATCAAACAAAACGTAATATGTTGAAATGGAACAGCTTGAAATTAAATCTTTTAGACCTAATATTAAAACATCTAGTTTGCATATGTTGAGTATCATATTTGAGACATCTGAGGCCTGTACCATGATGGTAGTTGAACAAACTCAGGGTTACAGGATTAGTTTAGAGTTGATAAAACCAAACCAATCCAACCAGGCTTTGTTGGTACCATGATGCTGATCATCAACTTTCTCTGTCAACTCAGGCTTTGATCCTGACTTTAGGAGTTTAGGTGTGACATCAGTAGCGAACAGCCAATCACACGTTGAGAAAGAGTGAAACTGAGATTAATTTCTTGCGAGAGAAGGAGCGAAATTCACTTATTAAATAAAAGTATTAAAATAGTAAGAATTTAAACAAATTTACACAGCAAGAAGAAAACAGCTGTCTATGAAAGAGGACAACTAAAAGAAAAAGTCCCGCTACTGTATATCAGTGCAAGTAAAAGTTGTGAAGTTATTTTATACAGCTGATAAAGTATAGAGAGAATTGAACATTTAAGCTCACATGTAGTCATTTTATAGCTTCATCTATTGGTGCTAAAGCGTATTTATATTATCTTTATATATTTATTCATTTAAACTGCGTAATAATAATTGATGAACTAAAATTGTACATGTGTGATTGATAAAGGGTATAATAATTACATAAATAATATCTAAATCATACAAATTTATTATTCTAAATAAGCATCACTAAAAACCAGACGATTTTGTCTTTAAAAATAATTTGCTATGTAGTGACCTTTAATTTGGAGTAGAAACAGGTGGAGTGACTTTATCGCATCAGACATGTGTCACTTTGCTCACAGCTGATTGGTCCAAGTTCAGTTTGCAACCTCTGACCTGGAACATCACCTGACCCGGACCAGGTTAGCCGTGGAGCGTAAGTTACTATGGCGATGAACACTTCTAAAAGCCAAACCACTTTCATGGTCCCTAAAACCCAGGGTTGACGCAAACTAAACTGAAACATAGCTGGCTAGCCACCTAAACCGGCTTCATGGTATAGGCCCCTGGGCTCATATAGTCTGATTAGTGAGAATATGGAGGAAAAACTGCTCAGTTTTATTCAGAAACTCAAACGGAGCAAAAATATGCTGATATTCATATGGGCAAAAAGATGAAATTCTGATGCTTGTAATTTAAATCAATCAGATCTTTATAACAGTATAGCTGATACTTACATAAAATGCATATACATATCAATATCTGCCAATAATCTTAGTAAGATGATATTTAAAAGCTTCGTTTTATGATCTGTAGTTTTAAAATGCAATATGAAAATGCCTTCCTCAAAAGCCTGATGATCATATTTGATACTCATGATTCTTATAATAAATGATGTCTAGATAATAAAGTAAACCTGCTTCAGTCCAGCTGAAATATTACTAACAATATCAAAGTTATTCTTGAGTTTACTTGATAAAATCAGATCAGATTTGACACAGAAAGACTCGTGAAGCTCGAGCTGAAGGAGGACTTTATAATTATACTAAAAGACTTTTAATTTATAAAACAGTCTTAACGATCAATCAGAGACAGAACGACTGGAGGAGATTGAGTGCAAATATCATGTTGATCATTAGAGGCTTTATAAGTGTGTAAATGTGGGTCTTCATACGTGAAGCTCGTGTGTGTGTGTGTGTGTGTGTGTGGTTCTGTCATCGTTCTGTCAGTTGTGTGAAACGAGCAGCACTACAGTCACTGAGGGATGTTTTTATTAAAGGTGCAGTGTGTAAGTTTAGCAGCATCTAGTGGTGAGGTTGTGAATCACACCCAACAGAAGTTACGGTGGCCGACAGGAAGTGATGTCATCGCCTGAGACAGCAGAGAGTAGCCCGTTCAGTAATCAGGTTTCTTTACAAAGATAAATGAAGAAATTAGCTTTACTTAATTATTCAGTAAAGTGATGTTATTGCGAATATTATTGTTACTTGTTCATCATTGTGTCCGTGTAAAGAAGCTGCTAAAGTCAGCGAATAAAACACTAAGAACAACATCGTGACGAAACGCGTTTGTCCGTTCAGGGCCACCGTAGAAACATGTCGATGTAAGCGGACCCGCGGTGTCTGTAGACACAAACGGTTCATTCTAAGCTAATAAAAAGAGAACGCTTCATTAAGCAAGGTCTTCATACACCACTGAACACATAGTTGTGTATATGATATTACACACTGCACCTTTAAAGTAAACCTAGTAAAACCGGCTCACGGCGAGCTCCTGTTTGCTTGTGAATGTTTCAGTGACTCCAGAGAGTTCATTTCTTGGACTTCGTTTGTCGAAGGTTCGGCTGTGTTTGCGGAGATGCTGAAGGTCCTGTGTTTGTGAACGAATGCATGTGAGGTGTTTTATTGCAAAGATCAGACATCCTGAAGATATGCTGAACCTCTGTGTGTGGCTGATGTGGAGTCGTTGTCAAATCCATTTTCAAAGACGCTTTTTGCATTTGCATAATTTGCAACATTTTTGTGGACCGATTATAGATTACAGATTATAGATTACAGGTTACATATTATAGATTATAGATTACAGGTTATAGATTACAGGTTATAGATTACATATTACATATTATAGATTATAGATTACAGATTATAGATTACAGATTATAGATTACAGGTTAGAGATTACATATTACATATTATAGATTATAGATTACAGATTATAGATTACAGGTTATAGATTACATATTACATATTATTAGTGCTGTGCGTTAAACGCGTTATTAACGGCGTTAACGCAAACACATTTTAACGGCGTCAATTTTTTTATCGCGAGATTAACGCTCTTTTTGGTCTAGCAAACTTTGTATTTTTTTCACATGCTGTTGCAACAACTAGTAACGTTAGAAAAACTACAACATCACACCGGATAGCTAGACCGGAAACAAAACAACAGGCACGCCGCACGTACTTGTTTGGGCTTGCGCGCCGGCCAAAGAGTAGTAGGCTAACGTTCTCTATGCTAACGTTACGTTTTGAGTGGATGGCGCGAGCGCGAGACGCCGATCTAGAGACGTGCACTCTCAACGCAATAGAGTGCGGCGCGGGACTAGATTTGATGGCCGAGTGCGAGGGCGGGCTCGAGTGGTAATGCACATCACTCTGTGTGCGGATACGGGAGAATAAAACGATTCGTGGGACTCCCGCAAACTAGAAATATCTATGAATAAAACATAAAAACTAATACATTTTTATTCATATGTTGCAGAAAAGCAACAAGAACAACTAAAACAAAATAGAAACGATTTACAGGCCAGAGTTTCTTTTTATAACATGTTTGCAGCGTTGAGGGATGTAGCCAATCACAGACATATGTGTTGATTTCTTGAACGCAATGGCCAATCAGAAGCATTTAAAATAGACTCCCCTCACCGCTCAAAACAGACTTTTTGTTCAGTGCTGAATTCTGTATGCTGGCAAATCCTCAAATTATAACAAACAAACTGTATATATTATGAAAGATGCATTGTGCAGTCAGGTTCATTGATAATAACAGAGATGTGTGAGATTGCGATGAACTGATGTCAGCTTTTTAGGAATTATTAAGGGAGCGCACTTTGCGCGCATTCAGTAATGCCAAACCATGCACTCAGTAGCCTGCTTGCTTTTATGTTATAACAGTGGTTTGTGTGTTAATGCTTTAATAACAAATAATTTATAAGGAGCATTTATGCTGATGTGTATGGTGGCGACACGTAGGCGAAAGTATTTGGAGGTAGCCTACAAAAAAAGAGTGTATTTGCGGGCGGGAGCGGGACAAAAATGTTGCGGGCGGGAGAAAGTAACATAGAAAGTAGTTGAGAACGTCAGTTATAACGACCCACGTATTAAAAAAATGGACGGGTTTAAATCGGGCTCGGGCTCATAATTACAGTTTATGTGTCGGCCGGGCTCGGACACAATGCGCACGGGCTCGGGTCGGGCTTGATTTTTTGGGCCCGATCTAAGCTCTACAATGGATGACTTCAGACAGAAGCACATGGATACCACAGCTAAGAACAAACTTACTGCTGATCCACTTTTCCATGTTGATAAGAGCATTAAAATTAGAAAAAATAATGCGACAAATAGAAATCAAGGGACATTTAGAATAGATAAAAATGTGCGATTAATCGCGAGTTAACTATGGCATTAATGCGATTAATCGCGATTAAATATTTTAATCGTTTGACAGCACTACATATTATAGATAATAGATTACAGGTTATAGATTTCAGATTATAGATTACAGATTACATATTACATATTATAGATTACAGATTATAGATTACAGGTTACAGATTACAGATTATATATTATAGATTACAGATTATAGATTACAGATTATAGATTACAGGTTAGAGATTACATATTACATATTATAGATTATAGATTACATTACATATTATAGATTATAGATTATAGATTACATATTACATATTATATATTATAGATTTCAGATTATAGATTACAGATTATAGATTACAGGTTAGAGATTACATATTACATATTATAGATTATAGATTATAGATTATAGATTACATATTACATATTATAGATTATAGATTACATATTACATATTATATATTATAGATTTCAGATTATAGATTACAGATTATAGATTACATATTACATATTATAGATTATAGATTTCAGATTATAGATTACATATTACATATTATAGATTATAGATTACATATTACATATTATAGATTATAGATTATAGATTATAGATTACATATTACATATTATAGATTATAGATTACATATTACATATTATATATTATAGATTTCAGATTATAGATTACAGATTATAGATTACATATTACATATTATAGATTATAGATTTCAGATTATAGATTACATATTATATATTATAGATTTCAGATTATAGATTACATATTATATATTATAGATTACAGATTATAGATTATAGATTACATATTATATATTATAGATTACAGATTATAGATTACAGGTTATAGATTATAGATTATAGATTACAGATTATAGATTACAGGTTACAGGGTCTACTATATTTTTTATGAGATGTTCGTAAACCTGTTTCCACAGAAATATTTCACACACATAAACGCTTGAAAGTTTGAAAGTGAAGATATTAAGTATTGTCATTTTACTACTGTAGTGTAAAGTAAATAATCATAAAACATAACCATGTAAAAATGCAGTACAATTTAAAGAGTATCTACGTAATCAAAGTATTGTTTTATCAGCTGAAACGATCTGAGATTCCTCTGAAGGGGGTTATTTAATAATAAATTATTATTATTATTATTATTATTATTATTATTATTAGTAGTAGTAGTAGTAGTAGAAGAAAAAAACATAGTAATAAATAAAATGCGACTTATTATTATAATTTTTTTACATTCAGAAATAATGTAAAAGTAATATTAAAAATGTAATAATTACACACTAATTTATAGTGTGTAAACACTAAATATAGTTATTTATATATTAAAACCAAAACATTAACATTTACAAATATGTAAACACTATAAATATAGTTATGTTTAGAGTTATAGTTACTATATATTTTTATTTAATATTAAATATTAATTTAGTTCCCTTTACTCCACAACACATCCTTTTAAATTTAACGTTATAAATAAACAAGTATAAAATTAACAAATTACTAGTCGCATTCGTCATAAACAGCAATTTCCTTTTGTAAATATGATATTTTTTTCCAAGTACAATGCTTAGAAAAATGCATACGTTTTTTTTAGTGACTATAGTCACATTTCGTAACTTGAGACGTGATTTGACTCCAGCTTAACGACTGAACTCTAAGACCTTGATGTCCTGGTTTTTACCAGAGTATATGTAAAAGTACCATGGTGTTCTGTCTGTGAGGATCATGCGTGTGTTTTTCCACGTGTTGCTGGTGTTTCTCTCTGGTAAAGTCTGACTTGTAGGTTACGACTGTAATAATGACCACGGTAAACGGCGAGTGATTATAGAGGTGTTGACAGTAAAAGGGCAAGTGGAAATTAAAGAGCAGAACGGATTATTTTTCCGGATCTGGAAGATCGCTCCTGCTATCCGCTGTTGTTCTGCTGTGTGTAGCGCTTTGCTTCATTGTCCTTTTACAGGCATTCCCAGAATACATCCCTGAAATACATCTGGCTAAATGTGAATCCCTGAGGGAGTGTAAACTAGGCCGGATCTGGTGGAGATCCGCACGGGCTCCTCACGGACACACGCTGGTGTTTATATCAGGCCTCCCTCTCTAATTAACTGCTAATTAACTTTTGATAAGCTGAGGGATGCTGTATTTAGGTTGAGCTCAGTCCTACTTTAGCTGGGTTGACTGGTTGCCACTCTGAGGTCTTGTCCACACTAATACGCTTTCGTATGAAAACGCATCTTTTTCTCTCAGTTCGACACCGAGACTGTGTTTTTATTAATGAAAACGAAGCTTTTTGAAAACGCTCTCATAAGTGGATATATTCGGAAACGCTGTTTTCTCGTTGTAGTTCGGACTGTGAAAACTGAGGTATTTAAAAACGATGATGTAAGTTTAGTCATGTGACGCATATTGAACCAATAGATATTCACGTTTATAGCTGTGTTGTGCCTGTTATATTCATTTTCACACTGTTGCTTAAATATGTTTCTTCACACACTCTTCACACACACACAGTCCTGCACAGATGACAGAATACACTCGCATCTGCTGTCCTGCAGTGAAACATGAGAACAGTTTTAGTGTTTTACACCAAACATATAATAGTGAGTGAGAGAGACCTGGACGATCAGTGAACGATGAGATATTCTGATGAATAAAATGATCCTGTCAGAAGAATTGCTCAATAACTTTATTTATTTTTGCTTCTGTATCGTCTCAGTGAGCTTTTGAGAGGTTTTACGCATGCGCTGTAAAGGTGAATTTAGCGTTTTCAGGCATTTTCCAAAAGTTTCTCATCCACACTGATACATCAGAAAGCGTCTGAAAACGCTTGTGGACGGAGAGCGTTTTTAAACGAAAATGCTGTTTTCAAATGTATGCGGTTTAATGTAGACGTAGCCTCTGATTCACTGGAGGACGCGGCTCAGATCTCCTCTCTGGACCTGATGTGATGTCACTATGATGCAAAATCCACTTTTATATGGTTTAACATTGAACACATTGAACATAAATGTGTTTTGGCAGTGTGTGTACACATTTTTTATACTCTCATAAACATCATAAAGCCCCGCCCCTTTCTTCGGGTTTGTATTTCCACAGCGTTAAGGTAAGATATTATAGATTTATGAAATGAGCCGCTTGTTTAAAAAACTTCCTAGTCTACTTTGTAAGGCCGTCTAACTCGATCCAATGGCGGTATTCGAATTAGCGGTGAAGGTCTTTGCGTGTTACTGTCTTTTCTCGCGGCAAAGTATTTTTGGTTAAATGCAATACATTTTCTCATTTGTATTTTCTCGTTATTTCATCTGACTCCATAAATGAAAAAGGTTTTAATGATATCTGTGCATCATTAAATGTGAGCGAATGTTTTACTATTCTTTTAAACTCTTGAATGAAAATAATGTCAATTAGAATAATCAAATATCACAATTTAATATGTCAGGTAAATGTATCATTACAATTCCATAATCAAGTCAAGGATAATCAATGCAAAACATCAAATGCAGTAGAACAAAGAGGAAAAAGTTTACCCGACAAGAAATGCGTGAGGCTGAGAGTCTCGCAACTCTCAGCCTCACGGGCCGATCTCAGATCTAGAAAAGCCCCGAGCTCTCGCTGCGTTTCATTATATACCCAGACCTCATTTCGAATCTAAACATCATTCACAGTGGAAATTTACCTGTAAGTCACCATTTGCTAGCAGTGGAAAATTAGCATTCAGTCAAATGGTGGAAGGTGTTAACTCAAAGACACACCCTCCATTGTGGAAGATATTTCTAAACTTCCTTAGAACTTTATTACCTTTTGGGTTTACTTCTTTGGTAATGAGACATTTGTACCAGTCGTACCGAGACATTTCAAAATAATACCAAATATGTATAAAACTCGATGATAATCATTCACATTAAACCATTTAGATTCTTGTGTGAGTTTGGGAGATCTCCACCAGGATGAAGAATGGGGGAGAGAAATGTAGATTAGGATGAGGGAGGTGAGACCTTCATCTCAATAGTGCATGAGGGGAAGTTCAAATGTTCATTTCCTTTGTTTTCTCAGAGAGTGGCCCTCTCTTAAAGTCCTTCAAGTTTTTCCAGTCTTACAACTTCAAACTTTACAATGCTCATGATTACTTTTATTTACTCTGGAATATGTAAATGCACTTCACCAGCCCTCTCCGACAGCGATGCCATAGAACAGTGTTACTCATTGCGCGGCTCGCCAAGCTTTCATTTGTGGCTCGCATGGCGGTAAATAATACAGTGATATGATCAAGCAGTCACTACAGATATTTCATAAAAACATTTAAAAAGAAGCAGGACTATAACATAACCCATTAAAAACTCAGTGTCAGCTCTATTTTCAAATAATTTTGATCGGATTGAAAGGGGTGGTTTATCGAGAGAACATGTTCACTTGATCGATTGAAAACCGAAACTGAAAGGACGCCGTCCGTCGCGCTGAACGCGCTGTTCTTCTGATGAATAAAGTGTCGTATAAACGAGTGTCATGTCGTTCTATAATTCTCCTCTCACTCAGCATCTGTGAAGTGAAGCGGGACAACGGCTCACCAGTCCTTGTTTCAGATTCTCATCCACAGACGACTGATTTTGGGCATTTTTACTGCGTGATCAATACAAACAGCACGGCATAACGGTTCATCATAGTCTCCAAATTATGACCAGAATTTGATATTAAGTCTGCTGTTTAAAACAAATAAAGAAGCAATGTAGGAAAATGGTTATTATACGACAACAGCGGGAAACTTTGTATATTTGTGCAGTGTGCGAATGTCAAAAAACCTATTCCCAATTTGAATCTTTTGTCTTATAAACGTGCACATCACCCCGATCATGCATCATATCACGATGTTAAGCATTCATGTAAACTACAATACATTCAGATTAATCAATCACAATGAATTCAGACCGATTGAAACAAAAGTTGTGCATGTAAACATATCCAGTCCCTGCGGAGTTGCCAGTTATGACGGTATTTCCAGCTCTTAACGCCGCATGTGCTCTTGGATGATTAGATACATGAGGGGCTAATGTAGAAAAAAATAACTTAATGTCATTCTGGGATGAATCTATTCTGGAAATCCTGCTTTTTTTGTCATTAAGGGAAATCATCTTGTCTCAGTTACAAATTTGACTGGTAAATCATTAAAAAAAATAATTTATTGCATTGCATATTGAATGTTCAGGGGTGACATATTAATAAACAGACATGGTATTTATGAGTGGATGTAACTTTTTATACTTTCCTGTAAAAATGGCTCTCCTACTGACTTTGTCCTATCAGTGCGGCTCTCATGAAAAAAATAGTGAAGACCACTGCCATAGAACTATACAGAGCTACCGCAAAAGCAGAAGTGTGTGTGTATATATATATATATATATATATATAATATATATATATAATATATATATATATATCAGGGTTTCCGTTGTCCGGTAATTACCGGACATTGGCCGGTAAAAAAATGAAATGTCCGACAAAATTAAATCTCTCTGGTCAAATTGTCTGATTAAAATTGCCTTATAGGCTAATCCCGCCGCCCTAACATCTGAATTTGAGAATAAGCCTAAAATGTATAAAGCAAAAATACACCGATCGTTGGCTATGTTATAAATATAAATGAGCAGGCTCTACCGTTTGAAAGTTATGAAACAACATCCATGCTGCATTTCAAATAAAGCGCACGCCTAAAGCGGCTGTAATATAGACCTAACGATTGAGTGAGACGTTTAAAATATGGCCAGGCCCAGCAGACTAGCCTTAAAAGCTTTTTTCCAGAGGCCAGACGATCGTGAATCAGGAACATCTCATTATAGCCAGTGGTTCTAATTAGGGCTGGTCCGAATACCATTTTTTGAGCTTCGAAGCTTCGGTAGTAATGAACATCGAATATTCGAAGCTTCGGCGAGAGGGGGCTGAACATATTCTTTTCACTAATAAAGGCAGGAATCTCTGTGTTGGTCTGTCTTTTTGCATTTTGATTATTTCGAGAACCGTTCATCCAACCGACTTCACAAGGGAGTGCAGTGTTGCATTTGGTGCAATATAGATGGACACGCGAGACGCGACACATTCAGAATTAATAAACTTTTAGTCAGCTACAGAACAGCGCGAGCGGGAAGCAGCGCACCTCACGCGGGCAGGGTTTATATGCTCCGAGAACGGACACTCCACTATGATATAAAACGCACACACACAGGTCTGTTAAATTAAGCAATACTTTTAAGGTAGTCTAATATTTTTCTGACTAACAAATTACTGACACAGTAAAGGGTAGATTTAAATAAAGAAAAACGAAATTTAAATAAAGAAAAAAATAAATTTAAATAAGGAAAAACGAAATTTAAATAAAGAAAAAAATTAATTTAAATAAAGAAAAACGAAACTTAAATAAAGAAAAACGAAACTTAAATAAAGAAAAACGAAATTTAAATAAAGAAAAATGAAACTTAAATAAAGAAAAAACGAAATTTAAATAAAGAAAAATGAAACTTAAATAAAGAAAAAACAACATTTAAATAAAGAAAAACGAAATTAAGTTAAATTAAAAACGAGATTAATTTAGATTGATAATAACGGGTAAAAGGCTAATACATTTTGTTTCTATTATTCTATTTTCCACAATGTCAAAGCAACGCAGCTTAACCCAAAACACAAGCTCAGGCATGCACTTCGGTCCATACAAACTCCGCTGTTCTGCGCTCTAGCCAGAGAACACTCCCGTTGCAGTTAGGCGTCGGTTCTATTTCTAGCATGCACGCATTTTCCGCGTGGCTCGAGCCGCGCCTGAGACGCGTGTTTCACACAGGCAGTGTGCAAACTCCAACCTGTTAACATGGGAGCTGAAATAAAAACGTACATGCCACACAGCTGAGACGCTCACGCCATGCAGCCATTGCGTCGCCGGCCTTATTCAAGCGCGAGTGAGAACCGTTTCGCGGGGATCCCAGGTGTGCAAAAAAAACAACAAAAAAACGAATATTCGAATGTCAAATTTTCAAATCGAATACCAACCCACCGAACGAATATTCGAATATTCGAATATTCTGGTCCAGCCCTAGTTCTAATCCGCGCACTTTTACGGTTTTGTTTTTTCTCTCTCATCAAAACTGAATAGCCGAAGCCTATGTTCACCAGTGGTTACAGTCTATATCAAGCAGGGACACGTTTGTGTGCATTTTATTTTGTGATTTCACCGGAATGAATAGAGAGTCTCCGCAACAGCGATAGATTGAAACGCGCGTCCGAGTGAAGATTGCGCAACCCGCGCAGCGCGTCGTCCATGCAACTGATAGCAGCGGACACGAGCGCTCAGCTTGATTTCAAAAACAACAGATTTTAGCGCTAGATCTCTTATTTAATAGCGAACTAAAGGAATGATCTGCTAGTTAACTGGAGATGTTTTATTTATTTGTATTAGGTACATCCGTGCCTCAATGTTTCAAATAGTGAATGTGTGTGAAACCATAGTAAAAAACAATTGGCGTTGATTGTGGCCAATCAGACGTTCATGTTTTTTTCCGTCTATTTGAAAGTTAAGCTAATAATAACATGTTGCATTCTATACGGTCTGATTATGTAATTTTTTAAGTTACATAGACTGCCTCCAGTTTTCCTAAACTTGACTAATTAAGAGGTGATATTTGACCGGCATATCATCAAAATGTCCGTAAAACGAAACCTCTGCTGGTCACTTTGACCGGAACCATTTTTTTCTAGCTGAAACTCTGAGACTTTGTAGAAGCGGCTGGAAAAGACGAGGGTGTCGTAACACGAGCATTGCGCTGGCATCTCTTTCTATTGTTAGTGCGCTTGTTGTGCGTCTACATTTAAAACCATTAACTTCAGCACAAAAGATGCAACACGTAAATGTCCCCTAACTTTTAAAAAACATGTGAATGAGGAAAAACGTGGGGTCCGTCTAGTGCGTTTACATTGAAAATGATGGAAAAGCAGTGCAGTGGAATGAAAGAATGCAGTGGTTTTGTTGTTGCCGGAGATTCCGAGGCGCTGCCCCCTTCTGGAAATAGGGGCGGGGAGCAGCAGCTCATTTGCATTTAAAGATACACGCATGAAAACTGTGTTTTTGCTTCCACACAAAAAGCGGCATTTAATAATAAATCTTCTGAAGGGTATTTTGAACTGAAACTTCATGACACATTTTAGGAACACTTGTATTACATTTTGTAAAAAGGGGCATAATAGGTCCCCTTTCATTTTTTCTTTTTTTCTCAAAATATGACAAAATTAATCTCATATGGCCATGACTTTATTTTAGTAATCTTAGTTTTTATTTTATTATTGTAATTTTTACTTTTTTCCTCAAAATATTGAGTTTGAGTTAATCTCATATTGCAACAACTTATTGCAACAATCTTAGTTTAACTTTATTATTCTAATACTATGACTTTATTCTCTTAATTTTGACTTTGCCTTTATTTTCGTAATCTTTATTTTCGTAATCTTTTTTTTGTTTTTTGTTTTTTTTGTTGTAATTTAGATTTTTTTCTTTTTAAAATATTCCCAAAAGCATCGTTAGCCAACTATGGTCACCAGATCTGAATTGTGCTGGAAAAAGCAGAAGTTTGTGAAACACAATCAAATCGCTTCAAATCAGGAATGAATCATTCAGGAGTGAGTCAACAGCTCACTGATTCAAATGATCCAGTCAGAGCGAGTCTTCAGTTAATGATTCACTGAATCCATAAGTGTGACTCAAAAAGAGCCGAGAACGGGAGTTCTTTGGAGTAAGTGTTATCCAAATGATATAAAACTGGCATGTTTGCATAGCGTTCTTCTTAAAATGTTTGCACATTTTGCCCTGTGATGTCTGTTTTAATATTGTATTTTTATATTTGTCTATTTACAATAGCGTCATTATTCAGATCAATTTAGTTCAGTGTTGATTCAGTGCAAGTTCAGTTCTTAAAAATGTAATGTTCTCTGTAGGGTCAGATAAGGGTTATGGGATAGAATTTAATGTTTGGACAGTATAAAAGTAATTATATCTTTGGAGAGTCCTCATACAACACAAAAACTCAATGTATGTGTGTGTGTGTGTGTGTGTGTGTGTAACTACCGACCATATTTAGAGTCCAGTGTATTCCCTGTCTGTCTCTCTAATGTTAAGGTTCAGTGCGTGTGTCCTTATATAGTCTTATGCTGTGAGTGTGAGAGAGTGTGTGTGAAAGAGTGAGTGTGTGAGAGAGTGAGTGTGTGAGAGAGTGAGTGTGTGAGAGAGTGAGTGTGTGAGAGAGAGAGAGTGTGTGAGAGAGTGTGTGAGAGAGAGTGTGTGAGAGAGAGTGTGAGAGAGAGAGTGTGAGAGAGAGTGTGTGAGAGAGAGTGTGTGAGAGAGAGTGTGAGAGAGAGAGTGTGTGAGAGAGAGAGTGTGTGAGAGAGAGAGTGTGTGAGAGAGAGAGTGTGTGAGAGAGAGAGTGTGTGAGAGAGAGAGTGTGTGAGAGAGTGAGTGTGAGAGAGTGAGTGTGAGAGAGTGAGTGTGAGAGAGTGAGTGAGTGTGAGAGAGTGAGTGTGAGAGAGTGAGTGTGAGAGAGTGAGTGTGAGAGAGTGAGTGTGAGAGAGAGTGAGTGTGTGAGAGAGAGAGAGAGTGTGTGAGAGAGAGAGAGTGTGAGAGAGAGAGAGTGTGAGAGAGAGAGAGTGTGTGAGAGAGAGAGTGTGTGTGAGAGAGAGAGTGTGTGAGAGAGAGAGAGTGTGTGAGAGAGAGTGTGTGAGAGAGAGTGTGTGAGAGAGAGTGTGTGAGAGAGAGTGTGTGAGAGAGAGTGTGTGAGAGAGAGTGTGTGAGAGAGTGTGTGTGAGAGAGTGTGTGTGAGAGAGAGTGTGAGAGAGAGTGTGAGAGAGAGTGTGTGAGAGAGTGAGTGTGAGAGAGAGTGTGTGAGGGTGAGAGTGCGCGAGGGTGGAGTGCGCGAGGGTGAGAGTGCGCGAGGGTGAGAGTGCGCGAGGGTGAGAGTGCGCGAGGGTGAGAGTGCGCGAGGGTGAGAGTGCGCGAGGGTGAGAGTGCGCGAGGGTGAGAGTGCGCGAGGGTGAGAGTGCGCGAGGGTGAGAGTGCGCGAGGGTGAGAGTGCGCGAGGGTGAGAGTGCGCGAGGGTGAGAGTGCGCGAGGGTGAGAGTGCGCGAGGGTGAGAGTGCGCGAGGGTGAGAGTGCGCGAGGGTGAGAGTGAGTGAGTGGATGAGTGAGTGTGTGAGAGAGCGAGAGAGTGCGCGCGAGAGAGTGCGCGCGAGAGAGTGCGCGCGAGAGTGTGTGGAGCTCAAACCCCACATTCACTCACTGATGCTCTTAAACACACCTGTATTTCTCTCACTAGAGACTGATGGTTTATAATGGTTATTGTAGTGAAGCTTGCTTCATTCACTCATGTGCAGTATGTTAGTTATTGGTTTCGAGATAATATTATATTTTTATAATAGTTTTATAAACGCGGCCCTCAACACTCATGATACATCACTGAGCGTCTGACTGAATCTGTGTTTCTCTTTCAGCCGGAGAACCTGCAGAAGCTGTGGCTGCGGGAGTTTTGCCAGGTAAGAAACTCTTGATCTTGATCCAAGTATTATTTATATATATATATATATATATATATATATATATATATATATATATATATATATATATATATATATATATATATATATATATAAAACATAGAAGAATATTTGGAGTTCATTATGCAAGACGTTAGTTGTGTTGTTAATAGGGTTGGGTACTGAAACCGGTACTGATATTAGGGGTGAAACGGATCTCAGTTGATCGTGATCCGGACGGTTCGGCGCGCGTGTGATTCACGGATAAACTGCTAAATTTGGACATTATAGTGAAAGTTTATTATTTGGATGTGTTTTGTCTTGCCAATTTACACATTCAAACTATTTTAAACGCAGAAGAAGAGGCGAAAATCGGGATTCGCGCATTATTTGAAGAGAGAGAGAGAGACAAAACTTAATCAAAACTAAAAAAAATTTGTCTAAATGTTGGTACATAATGTGTTTTTTTGTATTTATTAATTATATATATATATATACATATGTGTGTGTGTGTGTATATTAGGGGTGTAACGATATATCGTGGTATGATGTATCGCGATGCATAAATGTTACGATATGTGTCCGATCAGGATTTTTGCAGCCGATACCAATAGCCGATTTCTTGTCATGGTGATCGGCCGATACCGATACCGATGCTTAATATACTTAATATAAGACAAAGATAAAAACAAACAAAATGGAGCAGTCTGATGCAGCCCACAAGGTTAAATTAAACATTGTCCAATAGTAAACTCTGGAGGACAACATAAACATTTAATCACCTAAAATAGAGAAGTCTTATGTAACTTAAACCTTGTCCAATACAAGTCTGAGCAGGACAAAAATTTAATAAATAAATAATTTAAACTCCTAAAAGAGCAAATTGGAGTAGTTTGATGCTACTCGTTAGAAGGGATGGGCATTTTCAAGCAAAAATAATATTCGAAGATGGCTGGGTATTATTCGAAAATCTCCCCCCTCCCCCATATGCACACACACATGCATGTATAGGCCACACACGAGAACAGCGGCGTGGTCTGACATTTAAATATACCTTAAAAAAGTAAGTATACATTTCATATTTGTTTTATATGATATAATGTTCATTTTTTAAATTTCATCTATGTTGATAAAATGAAAAAGGAACCGCATGAGATAAGGTAAGATAGGATCATAAGATGCCCGATATATCAGGAGACATTTGGAGTGGGTCAGACATGATTTCGACCACTCAATAAAGTTTTGTTTTGTAGAAAGCCATTCTTTAAAGTGATTGAGATGAACTGATATAGTGGGCTTTACGGATCACTTGACGGAGAGCGAAACTCTGAAGCGCTCAGTCAGTGTTCGGCGAGAACATCTATCTGTGTGTACCAGTTCCAGATTGTAGAGGTAGTAATGGTGTGTTCACACCGACCGCGAATAGAACGTCAAATACGCGTCTATGTCGGCTAGTTAAGGCCCGTACACAATTCATTCCCTGACATTAGATGGCGCTTAATGTAAAACAGAAATTCCCCAGAAATAACATGTACATGAAAGACAATTAAACTCACCATCAAGGCCCATTTGGTCTGCAATACCACTCCATAACAGTTCTCTTTTATCAATATTTTTGTAGTCGCTGTCGCGTTTGTCATACAGCTCCTTATGTTCCGACACAACGAGACCAGCAGCTCTACATTTATCTCGGCTTGCATCTTCCTCGTCGTCTTCCCGGCAGTGTACGCTACTTGGCGTATATCTTCCTCGCCGTAACGTATGTGTGCTCAGCAAGACCGTTTTGTGTTTGAGCGCCCCCAAGTTGTGCTTTACTGTAACTTCATAAGCTCCAGACACATGAGCAAAAGCGGCAATCTCATTGGTCGGATAGTTTTTGACGCAGCGCGTCAAACCAAAAAAACGAACCCGAGGCGTTTTTTAAAAAATGACGCTTTTACGCATGGCGTTTTTCACATCGGTGTGCACACTCACATTGGCGCCATTTGTTTAATCATGAGGCGTTAAACGTCGGCGAATATCCCGTGCGAAATGTGAACAGGACGCTTGAACATTCGCTCGAATTAAAATTTTTCAACTTGCGAAGAAGACATTAGCGTCGCCCAGGGCGCATCATGCGTGACGCCCGGCGAGAATGATGCTTCTATTCGCGTCTTTGCATTGACTTTGTGTGTAATCTACTCGCGCAAATAATTAAATTCGCGTTCGGTGTGAACACACCATTACTTGTTTAGTGATAAACTTCACCTCAGCTTCACGTCCGCCTTCCGCATGGGCGTGAGCTGCGAATGGGTCCCGTCATCAACTAGGCTTTATCGTTATTATCGCGGGAAGACTAATTCTTATCGTTAGGAAAAATTTTACCGGTATATCGCAAACGATAATGTATCGCCCATCCCTAGCACACACCTAATATTCCTATTGTTGTATGTGTCATTAATGTTAATAAAACAACAAAATATTCAATAAAATACATTTTAAACAATGTGTGAACTTTATCAGGCTAATAGTTTTTGATGTAGTATCGAAGAACTTTAAGTGAGCTTTAGCTAAATAATACATGAAAAGCAAAGTTACATCCCCTCCATATATATATATATATGTGTGTGTGTGTGTGTGTGTATGTATAATAAAAACTCATTTACTAATCCAACCCTCAGCTTTGATCTGCTGTAATTCCAGGGCTGGTTTTACCTGTAAGAAAACACTCATTTACCTACTCATACTATTGAGTATTGATTGTATTGTTTTTAGTTGCATTGATTGCAGACACTTTAACATGCGTGTGTTGCGGCTTCTGTTCATGTTCAGATTGAAGCTCTGTTATGATAGTGACAGTAATAGGCTGTTGGGAGTGTGTCATGTGATCGTGTGTGTGTGTGTGTGTGTGTGTGTTTGGGGAAGGCCTGTAAACTCCTGGCACGCTTGAGCTCCAGTGACGTCATGGAAAGCTGCTTTATTCTATTCTCTCTGTCTCTTGTGTTGGTTTGCTCACATCACATCAGCTGATAGTTGTGTAGTTTAGTGATGAGAAACCCTGAGACACATTAGCTACAATTTTTAATACGTAATTTTTAGGGATGCACCGATCTGCATTTTTTCACTTCCGATCCCGATACCTGAATTTGGATATCGGCCGATACCGATACTATTCCGATACCAGAGCTGTGTTTGCTTTAATATTATTATTATTATCATTATTGTTGATATTATATGATGCTGCAATAAACTCCTCTCAACAGGCAAGTATGATATGTACGCATGTATGCATGTATGTCCCAAAAGGCAACTTGAGGTAAGTATAAGGTTAGAAAAGGAAGTCAGAAAAACAGGATTAACAGGAAAAATCCCATTCTGAAAATAAATATGCAACTGTAAGTGTTTCAAATTGATTGTCACGTCAATATTTATTACATTTAGGGATGTAACGATACCATATTTTCTGAACTGAACCGATCCGATCCTATACCAAACTTTCTGAGTATCGACCAATACGGATCTGATACAAGCGCAGTTTTTTTTAAATCAAGTAGAATTTCTAGAACTTTTTCTAATCACTCTTTTGTGTGTTAAACACAATCTACTTAATACAGACAACTTCATTATAAAGAAAAACAAAAAATAAAAAAAAATGATCATAACCTATGACAAAAATTATATTATAAACTAGATTAGAAATCTAGAAATTTAGTTTAGAAAAATCACAAGTGCACAATAATTGTATAAAATCTGAACATATAGTGGAAAAAAAACATTATTTAGTGGGAAACAAATAAGAGACAATAAGTGTAGGCACCGGCACTAAATCTGGTAAAACGTTACACATTGCTGTTTGTATTGTTGTAAAATACATTCATGAAAAACAAGATAACAAAAATCAAAAAGATCAATTATTTATATAGTCTAGCTACTATAAAATTAAGACATTTTTTTAAATGTATAGCACAGCTGTTTATTGAGGCAACAACATATGATAGATGGGGCATTTAATAATCTTTCATTGCGCAAAAGTATTATGATATGATTATGAAAGGCTGCATTACAGTGCGACACACAGCGCTGATGCGCATCGCGAGC
>NW_027508858.1:70000-72500 GCF_051911475.1 Siphateles boraxobius | reverse complement strand
CAAAACACATCAGTAACACACACCAGTTTAAAGAGATCGGTGTGTGTGTGGGTTTCAGGGATTTTTAGAGGACTATAAAAGAGTTCAAATTCACTTTTGAAACTCTTAAGCTATTAGATATATTTCAGTGAGTTAAAAATCGTGTAGTTTTGATGTTTAATGCCTGTAGACAATAATTGACTACACAAACACACTTTATTATTGTCCCAGACCATGACAGTGTAACTGCTTAATTTTTTTCATACTATATTATATTTTTGTAAAGATTTGAACTGTCCTACAGGAGCACTGCATAAAATGCTTTTCTTAATGAGTATTTTTGTTTTGTTTCCAGTCCAAATATTTAAAAACTCTTAATTTTTAAGGGGGAAATAATTTCGAGGGACTTTTTCCTGAAACATCTCCGTTTCATCAGCGATTCCTCCTCAGATTCATAAACACTTCCTGCTGTCGCCACCAGATGGAAGCAAAAACCCAGGAATAAATCCAGAGGAAATGAAACTCTATTCACTACATCAGTTATTCAAGATTATAACATGTTGTCAGGCTGTTTGCTGATACTCAGTTTTGGGTAAGTTACCCTAAAAAAATAACGAATTATTAGCTACTGATTACATCATTAACAGTGGAACTATTACTGTACTAATTACTCTCTCTAAAAAACAATGCTGAACATTAATAATAATAATACGTTTATTTTGTATATCGCCTTTAAAATTGGATTCACAAAGCGCTTTACAACACAAGCAAGCACAACAATATCAATTAAACACAAAGTAGAGAGCAACAAAACGATAAAGCAATGAAAAATAAACAACAAAATAAGTCACTTAAAAGCAATCCTGAAATAAAAAGTTTTAAGACTCGATTTAAATACAATACAAGGATAGACATAAACTCTTTTAATTCTTTAAAAAAAGATATAAATTTGCATGTATTATTCTTGAACTGATCAAAGTATTCAAAGGGAGAAGGTTATGTAAAAAAACTAAATTTTGATGTTAAATCCACTATTGTTTTATATAGAATTATTCTATATTCTAATGCAATTTAAGTATTTAATGCAACATCAGAAGTAACTCTAATTAAATTACAGAAAAATTAAGATTGATCCCTTCCTTAACTTATTCAATTATCATAAACGGCATATGATGCTTAAAAGATCGTTCATTTACATTCAAATATGAATATATGGATAATATTAAAAGTATAAATCATACATTTATTGCCGACATTGATCAGCACGAATATCTAAACGTTCTTAAATCAAGACACATTTACTGGAGAAGCAAAATTACAGAAGATATTACGTTTTCCGAGATTAAAATGAAGTGAGGATTAAAACAATAAAACAAATATTTGCAAATGGGTTGAAAAAATTATATTTTAGTTTATTTCTGACTCCATTGGCAGATATTTGTCCTTTTTAAACACAAACTCGCTTCATTTTGAATGTGTTTCTCATAAAACAAGATGTATCTGATGTGTCTCTGCTGCTTCTCCAGTAAATGTGTCTTGATTTGAGGATGTTTATATATTAGTGCTGGAAAACAGACAGAAACACTGAGGAAGAGGAAGATCGTCTGCAAAAGATGCACGTAAACGAGTGATAGTGTTGTGTTATCCGACAGTCTGTGTTTGAGTGGATGTGATCCGAGAGTTACAGACAGTCAATAACCTGCGCTCAGACAGACACGTGCCATTTCACCACACACACACACACGCGCACACACGCGCACACACACACACACAGACGCACACACACACACACACACACACACGCACACACGCACACACACACACACAGACACACACACACACACACGCACACACGCACACACACACACACAGACGCACACACACACACACACACGCACACACACACACACACACACACACACACACACACGCACGCACGCACACACACACACACACAGACGCACACACACACACACACACACACACGCACACACACGCACACACACACACACACACACACACACACACGCACACACACACACACACACACGCACGCACACGCACACACACACAGACGCACACACACACACACACACGCACACACACACACACTGGGTGTGTTTTGCTCGGGTAACTGTTTGTTGTCTGCTCGAGATGTCAATTTTCAGATAATGTGAGTTGAGAGAGACAGACGGTGTTTGTCTCGTCCTGAGAGAGAAAACGTTTCATTTCTGTCTTGTAATATGAAAAATATTGGTATGTTTGTGCATGTGTGTGTGTGTGTATTTGTGTATATATATATATAAACACTGGGTTGTTACGTCTGACCCAGGATCTGGTTTATGCAAAAATTACCCAAACACTGGGTTGTTAGGTCTGACCCAGGATCTGGGTTACGCAAAAACTACCCAAACACTGGGTTGTTACGTCTGACCCAGGATCTGGTTTATGCCAAAATTACCCAAACACTGGGTTGTTAGGTCTGACCCAGGATCTGGTTTATGCCAAAATTACCCAAACA
>NW_027508858.1:60000-62500 GCF_051911475.1 Siphateles boraxobius | reverse complement strand
AGACGAGCGGCGCTCTCTGAACACAATGGAGTCCATCGCTCTGTTTTCTTTGTGGATAATTTTGTGTCGTTTGGTCCACAGCCCTCTCACAGCCTCTTGTTAAACAGATGTGTCGCCTTAGTGGCGCGAAAATTTTCACGTAATCGTGCTGCTCGTATGAGGAGGTTTGCAAGGTACCAGCTGAAGTGCAGCAAGGACTTTGCAGCTTTGATTACGGACTACAGTTCCCGTACATCACGCGTCCTGTTCCGTGCTCCAGCACGGTTAGCGCTCACACTGCATGCGAACCGCGCCCGAGTCCAACTGAACCGTGCTCTGGCCCACCTCTTCCAAGCGGGCCAGGGCCGGCCAATCGAGCCGCGCCCGGGCACGGTTCGGAGCACTCACACTAGTCAAACGAACCGCGCTTTGGTGGTCAAACGCACTCGGGCACGGTTCAAACTGGCTAGTGTGAGTACACCCTAAATCTCAGTACAGTGACCTGAGTCAGTGGTGGGACATTGGTAAAGTTCAAGTCAAGATGTTTTGTCAGAAGTATACTGCCCACAACAAGAATACTCTTGAAAACAAAATGAGACAGCTTGAACAAGATATTTTGCAGCTGAACATTGAGCAATATGATGGAAGTACTGTTGAAGCGTTGGAAACAAGGAAAATTCTTCTCCACAATCTCCTGGAAGAGAAAGCCAAAGAGACTCTGATTCGTGCAAGGTTTACATCTTTTAATTGCATGGATGCGCCAACATCTTTTTTTTTCAATTTGGAGAAGAAAGTTGTTGATAGAAAAATTTTAAGTCGTCTGAAACTTCCAGAAGGAGGTGAAACAACTGATGAGCATGAAATAATTACTCAAGTACTGCTTTTTTATGAAAATCTTTATAGAGCAGAACCATGTGATGGAGAGATAACAGAAACACTTCTCCAGGATCTACCGCATCTGATGGAGAGTGATAAGGTCAAGCTTGATCCGCCTTTGCACATGAACGAACTGACTGCTGCTATTAATGATATATCTTCAGGAAAGGCTCCGGGTTTGGATGGCTTAACGGCAGAATTTTATAAACAGTTTTGGTCAGTGATTGGAGAAGACTTGTTCTCAGTTTTTTGAGAGTGCTTTGAAAGAGGCACCTTCCCGCTGAGTCTACGAAGAGCGCTTATCACCTTGCTACCCAAGAAGGGGGATTTGGCGGATATAAGAAACTGGCGACCAGTGTCTTTGCTTGGAGTGGATTATAAGATACTGTCCAAAGCGTTAACTAATAGATTAAAA
Organism: Siphateles boraxobius; assembly: GCF_051911475.1. Taxonomy (NCBI): domain Eukaryota; kingdom Metazoa; phylum Chordata; class Actinopteri; order Cypriniformes; family Leuciscidae; genus Siphateles; species Siphateles boraxobius. The sequence goes on along the minus strand of NW_027508858.1, from coordinate 61,230 downwards.
CTTTATATATCAACAATAATTCACGTAGACCAGTCATACTGTATTCCAAAACGTACGATATTTGATAATTTGTTTCTGCTTCGTGATTTGATTTCATTTGCCAGAGATAATAATGTTAATGTGGGTTTTTTATCTTTGGATCAGGAAAAAGCGTTTCATCGTGTGGATCATGAGTTCCTTTTTAAATGTTTTGAAGCATTCGGTTTTGGGTTCTTCTTTTCGTTCTTATGTTAAATTATTGTATACTGATATCTATAGTTTCTTAAAAATAGGCGGTTCACTCTCAAGACCTTTTTCAGTTGGCAGAGGCATACGGCAAGGATGTAGTATGTCAGGTATTTTATATGCCATGGCCATTGAACCGTTGCTAACGGCTCTGAGGCGTCAACTTTGTGGTATTTCAACGGCGGGCCATTTTACATCAGAGATGGTAACTGTTAAACTCAGCGCTTATGCTGACGACGTCACTGTAATAATAAGATCAAATGAAGATGTGTGTAATCTGGAAGCGGCTCTTGAGATTTATCAAAGAGCCTCCTCAGCTTGAGTCAACTGGGAAAAAAGTGCATCTTTGTTATTAGGCCGATGGGAGGAAGAAGGTAGGCCTATTCCAAAACTTCCTCAGCGCTGCCCCTGGAGTTCAGAGGGGTTTAAAGTGCTGGGGGTTTTCCCTGGAACAGAGCAATACATGCAGAAAAATTGGGAAGGCTTTTATGAAAAGGTGGCTGGTCGCTTACAGAAATGGAGGTGGATTCTCCCCCAATTGTCGTATAGAGGGAGGGTTCTTGTTGTAAACAATTTAGCAGCATCTATGCTGTGGCATCGTTTGACTGTTATTGACCCCCCAAAAGAGCTATTACAAAAACTACAGAAGGACTTGGTTGATTTTTTTTTGGGGTGGTTTTCACTGGCTTCCTTCTGGAATTTTATATTTGCCAGTAAATGAAGGAGGACAAGGACTGATTGAACTGTCAGCTAAAGTCAGAGCAATGACACTGAAATCTGCCCAGAGACTGCTTTTTTCTACAGAATTTATTCCTTGGGTGTCATTTGGACTAACTTTACTAAGATCCCTTTGTGGTAGTGCTCTTGATAAGCAACTGTTTTTGATGTCACCTTTTATTGAAAATGTTACATTTGGTGCTAATTTCTATGCATCGGTTTTGAAATCTTGGGAAGTGTTTAGGTTGAATCGATCTGAAAATGATCATTATGGCTTGAATGAACCAC
>NW_027508858.1:35000-47500 GCF_051911475.1 Siphateles boraxobius | reverse complement strand
ATATACAGTATAAACAAATATTTCTTAAATGTATACATGTGTGTGTGTATTTTTTATTTTTATATATATACACAAAATAATACACAGTACACACACGTATATTATGTAAACAAACTTTTATTTTGGATGCAATTAATCGTCACTAGTTATTTTACATTGAATTATTACATTTCTACCTCGATACTACTGTCACACCTTACTTTATTTATAACTTTGTTATATTGTAATTATCTATGCTTGTAATTGGTGTATTTGTTCTTCTTTTATTCACTTTATTAGGCAAGGCAAGTTTATTTATATAGCACATTTCATTCACGATGGTAAGGCTGTTAAAGTGGGCCTGCTGTAAGTGTGCTTTAAGTTTGACATTTGACAATGACAATTTATTTATTTTTATATAGCATTATTAAAAGTTCAGGTTCTGCATTTGCTAAGACAATAAGAAAAACGATCCGATCCGTGACTCAAAAACCATAATATGATCCGAACCGTGAGTTTTGTGATCCGTTGCACCACTAAAACATATGTAAACGTGCATCACTCCACTTTAAATCACAGGAATAAATTACATTTTAAAATATATTCATAATTTTTCTCAATAATACATTTTGACTGTGTTTTTGATCAATGACTGCAGCCATGGCGAGTCATTTTAAATCTCACCGACCCTGAACTTTTGAACGGTATAGTGTACGAAGCTTATGAAGTTATTGTAGCTTCTAAAGGGCCGTACTGAATAGAAGAAATATATTTTACACTTGTGTAAATTCTGTGGGGGGTTTATATAAACGACTGGTACATGAGCACAATCTCTTCCAGCATCTCTACACAGTTTGTGCTGCATCTGTGGATTTCAGAGATTGAGTGTTTGCATGAGTGACCCAGACTGTCAGCTCGTGTGTCAACGTTAATTTCAGAGGTTACATCCGCTGTTTTTCAACGCTCAGAATGGAGCACACACACTCCCTGTTGCTGCTATCCGAGTAATCGGGTTTAATGACACGGGTTGTTTAAAGTACTTGAATCTTGACTTTTTGACATTTAAGTTCTGGAAAACCGTTGAAATCAGCCATATTTATGAAGAGGTTCTTAAAAAGTGCTTTACTTGCTTAAAATACAATATATTTTTCCAAAAAAGAAAAAATACATATATATATATATGTATTTTCACTCAAAATTAACACTGCAGCCTGTCTGATAATACGCAGTATGCCAACATTATCATATAAAATATTATTTATTGAACAATAATAGCCATTATAAACTTCGTATTTAATATATAGTGGTATTTTGCGATCTCTGATTGTAGTCCTTGAAAACCAAAAAAGTAGTGCTCAAAGTCCTGATAGTGTGATATATTACCCGTGTGGTGATGAACAGGAGCGGGTCTGAATCTGCTGGTGTTTCTCCACTTCTGTGAGTGTGTGTGAGTGTGTGAGCAGTGAAGCGACGCACGCATGTTTTGTATAATGTCTTCATCAGTTTCATCATATTACCTGTCGGGCCGGTCACAGGTGGAGACCCGCTCTGGGTTCTGCTGCACAGGATTGTGGGATACGTTCAATACCCATAATGGGTTTGGCAGGAGCTGTTCACTCGTCTGCTGTTATACGATTGCTTTACTCTGTCACTCCGGCATTGTTTAGTTAAACAGCAGCACATTTACATCAACATGTAGCAGAAGCACTTTACAGAATTACCAGCCAGAGAAACCTTCCTTTCTTCCAACAAATTATTTTATTATATAGTTTTTTATTTTATATTTATAAATATATTTTATTTTTAGTATTTATAATAAATATGTATGTAATTATTTTTTAAATAATCGTTTTTATGCAAATACTATTTATTAATAATATTAATAAATATGTATAATGAATAAATAATATTAATTTATTCTTTCCTTTTTCTTTTGTTTGTTTATTTGACTTATTTACTATTTATAAATAAATAATGCTACCATTCACTTATATTTAAACTAATAATTATTTAGAATAAATAATTATTTATTCCTTCTCTTTTTGTTTATTTTACTTTAAATTATCATTATATATATATTAATATTTAAATTATCATTATTTATAATAAATACACAATATTTATTTTTAATGAATTATATTAATCTAATGAATTAATTATTCATTTATTTGTTCTTTATTTCTTTTTGGCTGTCTGTTTTCTTTCTTTTCCTTGTTTTTTTCTTTATTCCGTTGAATTTCTGATGTAGTAATATTTAATTATAATATTGTAAATATTTGTAATGTATTTATAATAATTATGAGTCTAATTTTTAATTGTGTTTTCATTCTTGTATCCGTCAGTCCATCAGATTTCCGTGTTTCTGCGGGTCATCAGTGGTTTATATTCTCTCTGCATTGACGTTCTATTCGCTCGGTCTAAAACAGAATTAATTCTAACAGCAGAACCTCCCGTTTACTCATTATAAATAAACGTCCTTCATGTTTTAGATCCCAAACCCCCATTATATCTCTTTAAATCAGATTAGTCTCATATGGGTTTGTGATTATTCTTCAGTAAATGCCACTGAAATGATCTCGCCCTTCATTTTCTAACCGTATTAAAGATGCACAGGCCAATTGATTTTAAATGGCTCTTAAGCGAGCTCATGAAGATGAAGATGGTCTTTGTTTCTCACACACTCATAATGAAGCTCTTTTTCTGCCGGCCTGGACCTTCATCCATTGATTTTATTCAGGAAAATGAATCCCGTGTCTTCAAGGTCAGCCGGTTCAGACAGAGCCGGTTACAGATATTTCACACACGCTGTGGACATTTTCAGGCTTTTATTTACAGTATACTTTATGATTATTTTAAAGGAGTGTGTTTGGGCATGTCCAGATTCAGTATGTCTTACTGTAAAGAATTATTACGAGAGAGAGAGAGTTACAGTCAGAAATGTGTAAATCTAAAGGGATTTTGAGCTTGTTTTTTTTGTCAAAAAAAGGGGAAAACTAGTGTATCAAACTAGTTAACTTACAAAATCTTTACTACTGGTCAAAAGTTTAGAATAATTAAGTATTTTTAAAGTCTCTTCTGCTCACCAAGGCTGAATATATTTGATTAAAAACAGTGAAATGTTATTCTAATGTTAATTATCTGTTTTCTATGTGAATATATAGTAAAGTGTAATTTATTCCTGTGAATTTTCAGCATCATTACTCCAGTCTTCAGTGTCACATGATCCTTCAGAAATCAGTATGATGATTTGATACTCAAAAAATTTTGTATTATTTTCATTTTATGATTTAAAATCATAATTATTCCAAACATTTGACCACAAGTGAACATGAATTTTTGGTACCAGTTTGTACAATAATAATACATTGGTTTTGTCGAGAAGAAACGAGCCGATATTAATCATGTGACGGACAGTTAGCGAACGAACATGACGTTGTTTATTTGTTTAATCGAAGCACCTGGTCCAAGACATCAGAACCCTTCAGAAAGTCATGCTCATACAGATATAAACTAACATAACCATATTTCAGCATTTAATTCTGTCCAAGTGGACTTCAATCTGAAACTGCAGTCCACATGTTCTGGGTTGTGAATGCGTCGCTTGTGTTCACAGGCCCATCCGCCAATTACAAACTCATTAAAGGCCTCTATAATTAGATTGGATGTTATGCTCCTTTAGTTAGATTCAGCTTCTTAATGTTAACGGTTTAATTACATTTCGGTGCGTTTGCGCAAACATAGAGCTGAGCTTCAGGAGGAAGATGAAGGCCGTCTGTACTCGTTCCCATGAACTCTGCGTTCGGGATGAGATGTTGGAAGTGTGGGTCATTCACAGGCAAATCTTGAGACACTTATTTGTTAAATGAAACAAGCGCTCGTTTATCTTACGATGAACTCTTGCTTTTGTTGAGGTCAACTAGGTCTGACTGTCGTGCACCGTGTGCTAACCGGACGCCACGCGACAAGTAAATCACGATGAAAAACACATCAGGATTCTGGTTTAGAAACGGTTTCTATTTTTCTGTGATGTTGTGGCTGCAACAGCAACACAAAGTGTGACAATGATAATCTCAGGTACTAATTATGGGCTTTTTTTAAAAGGGATGGTAAAACGCATCTTTTCGAAGGCTTGATTGTGTTTGTGGGGTGCACTGTAACATGTGTTCATGCTTGGTTTTTTAAAAATTGCATTATTTTTCAATATTTTCCCTTTATTCTACACTGCTCTTCCCCTCCTCGTAAAACCGGTCTGATGGTTTCCGGGTTCTGAAGCCAGTCCCTCAAAACTACGCAATGGGCTCAGATTGGTTAGCTGGCCCAGTGTGTTGTGATTCGCTAACCGTCTAGTGCACGTTTTCCGGAAACGTCACGCCCCTTACCTTTACCGGTACTTTGTGCTTTGGTGTATTATAAAATATGGCGTCAATAAAACCAATCGGACCCGGGGAAACGTTAGTGAAGATGATCGAGCAGAACCTGCTCAAGAACGGCTGTTAAACCACGTTTCAGAAAGGTTTGTTTTTTGTTGTTCTCTCATTACTTTTTAGATACGCTATTATTTAATTGTACTAATTATTATAGTATTATACAAAATAAGCTTCATAAACAAGAATTTCATATAATCTTTCTAACAAATTATACTACAGTCCTCAAAGGGATTTTTCTGAGTAAAGACTGCGGATCTATAGAGATCGTTACTTCTATCTTCTACTTCGTATGTGTCGCCAGAACTATTAACCCAAAACGAACACTAAACATCGGCTGCCAAATCAAACACAGAACCATGTTTAGCATGCCTGTAGATAAACAAGCATGTAGATAAACATAAAAGCTCGAATCAAAGAATAATTTACACTAAATCCAAGTTCGTTGTTGAGATTAAAAAAAAAGTTTGTAACGTTAGGTGTTTGTCGGATTTGTTTACTTCCTTGCTACAACGTACAATTAAGAATACGAACTATTACAGGAAAAAAACATCGAAAAATAAATCCTACGTACAGGTTATGGATTGTAAACAAAAGCTTCTGTTCTTAAAGTTGGAACTGCTCCATCTTTCAGAACAAGCTGTTGTGCGAATCCTGCATTGAGCTTGCGAAGATTGTGGAAGCTTTCCTCCGTAACATGTGCAGCACAGAGAGCGAGATTTGGGTCATAATTAACCATTGATCCCTAACTCCCCAGACCCTAGGAAGGCTGAACACAGTGGACCTGCAATCCGGATGAAAATAACAGTGTTTCGACGACATTGTTATGACAACACTCCAGCCTACTATACCACAACAACTCTTCTCCAACGCAAAAATGGCCTCATCCTTATTAAGTGTTCTTGGAGGAGGGGTTTATGTTAATAATGGGATATGCTGACGTCAGCAACTCCGGAGGAATGTCGTGTAGTCCAAAACCGGCTACTGTAACTTTGCAGATGTTGTTTATGCTCAAACCGCAACATTACACACTAGCTAAAGTTAGAAAAGTGAAATCGTGTTTTACCACCCCTGTAATGTTTGAATATCATTTTGCGTGACCTTTATAGCTGTACTGAAGGAGACGGTGGATCATTCACCTCAAATCTTGATGATAAATGAAAGGAAACAAGAACATTAAACTTGTACATATACAAGTGTACTCTGACAAAGATTGTTTCAGTCAGTATGTCTTTTTTAATCATGTTAAAATGGTTTAATATTTCTGAATTTGATTATGTACAGAGAGTGCAGAGAGACTCCGCCCACACGCTCTTCTGATTGGCTGCCATTTGGAATTGATTTGGTTGCGAGTGCACTGCTGTTACAGAGACTCCGCCCACACGCTCTTCTGATTGGCTGTCATTTGGAATTGATTTGGTTGCGAGTGCAGTGCTGTTACAGAGACTCCGCCCACACGCTCTTCTGATTGGCTGTCATTTGGAATTGATTTGGTTGCGAGTGCAGTGCTGTTACAGAGACTCCGCCCACACGCTCTTCTGATTGGCTGTCATTTGGAATTGATTTAGTTGCGAGTGCAGTGCAGTTACAGAGACTCCGCCCACACGCTCTTCTGATTGGCTGTCATTTGGAATTGATTTGGTTGCGAGTGCACTGCTGTTACAGAGACTCCGCCCACACGCTCTTCTGATTGGCTGTCATTTGGAATTGATTTAGTTGCGAGTGCAGTGCAGTTACAGAGACTCCGCCCACACGCTCTTCTGATTGGCTGTCATTTGGAATTGATTTGGTTGCGAGTGCACTGCTGTTACAGAGACTCCGCCCACACGCTCTTCTGATTGGCTGTCATTTGGAATTGATTTGGTTGCGAGTGCAGTGCGGTTACAGAGACTCCTCCCACACGCTCTTCTGATTGGCTGTCATTTGGAATTGATTTAGTTGCGAGTGCAGTGCTGTTACAGAGACTCCGCCCACACGCTCTTCTGATTGGCTGCCATTTGGAATTGATTTGGTTGCGAGTGCAGTGCGGTTACAGAGACTCCGCCCACACGCTCTTCTGATTGGCTGTCATTTGGAATTGATTTGGTTGCGAGTGCACTGCTGTTACAGAGACTCCGCCCACACGCTCTTCTGATTGGCTGTCATTTGGAATTGATTTGGTTGCGAGTGCAGTGCTGTTACAGAGACTCCGCCCACACGCTCTTCTGATTGGCTGTCATTTGGAATTGATTTGGTTGCGAGTGCAGTGCTGTTACAGAGACTCCGCCCACACGCTCTTCTGATTGGCTGTCATTTGGAATTGATTTAGTTGCGAGTGCAGTGCAGTTACAGAGACTCCGCCCACACGCTCTTCTGATTGGCTGTCATTTGGAATTGATTTGGTTGCGAGTGCACTGCTGTTACAGAGACTCCGCCCACACGCTCTTCTGATTGGCTGTCATTTGGAATTGATTTAGTTGCGAGTGCAGTGCAGTTACAGAGACTCCGCCCACACGCTCTTCTGATTGGCTGTCATTTGGAATTGATTTGGTTGCGAGTGCACTGCTGTTACAGAGACTCCGCCCACACGCTCTTCTGATTGGCTGTCATTTGGAATTGATTTGGTTGCGAGTGCAGTGCGGTTACAGAGACTCCTCCCACACGCTCTTCTGATTGGCTGTCATTTGGAATTGATTTAGTTGCGAGTGCAGTGCTGTTACAGAGACTCCGCCCACACGCTCTTCTGATTGGCTGCCATTTGGAATTGATTTGGTTGCGAGTGCAGTGCGGTTACAGAGACTCCTCCCACACGCTCTTCTGATTGGCTGTCATTTGGAATTGATTTGGTTGCGAGTGCAGTGCTGTTACAGAGACTCCGCCCACACGCTCTTCTGATTGGCTGTCATTTGGAATTGATTTGGTTGCGAGTGCAGTGCGGTTACAGAGACTCCGCCCACACGCTCTTCTGATTGGCTGATTGGCAAAACTGTGGTATTAGATATTTATTAATGGAAAATATCAGATTAAACAGATTTTTGGAGTGTGTTTTACAAGAAAATACTGTCTCACTCTTCAAATTGTCACGTTTATTTCATTGCGTTACCGTTTCTTTGTAATTATTTTGTGAAATTAACTAGAGTGAAAATAGTTTCAAAGTAAATCCTACAGCACATTTTTAAGTGTATAGTAGTTATAGTCTAATAAAATTAGTTTGAACTTCTTTGAATTTCAGTTAATTTTTTTATTCTGCTTTAATAAATTCAAATTCCAGTTCTACAGCAATTCTCATTTAAATCAGATTCGGGAATCGAGTTTGGAGTTAAAAAAGCATCTATTGAACAGGAAGTTGTGAGTGAAAGATGCAGGAAGTTGCGCTCTTGTGTCCGTGGATTCTGCCTCCTGTAATCCCATGATCCTTTGCTCTCATCGTCTCTCTCTTTCTCCCTGTTATTATGAAAACACAAGTGAGTTTTTAGGATTTCCCTCCCAATAGCGCTCTTGATCTTCTTTCAGCGCTCGTTCTTGCACCAATAAACTGAAAGAGCGTTTGTGTCCACGTTTCCTTTGCATGTCGTTATTATTACACAAATAAGCCCATGACATAATTTCAGCGATCTGAGAAAAGCGCGCCGACATTTACATGCACTTCTCAGCGTCTTTCTCTAGCTCTGGGCTAATGCACTGAGGTGTAACTAAGCTAGCATGCAGGATATCCCGCCATTTAAACCTAGCCTGGCCAACTTTACATAACACATCATCGGCAGGCATCGGCTTTCACATAAAGACAAAGAATCCGCGGCAGCGTCCGACTCGGGTCTTAGCGGATCGGGCTTTACCGCTAAAGCTTCACGGGTCCCTGCTCACTGTTTGTGTTGGTTCTGAGGCTTTCTCTGAGCTTATTCTCTCAGTGCTCCACATCTCCACATCTCCACACGCTTAAAGCAGGCCGACGTCACTGTGTGTCTGAAACTCGGCTTCAAGTAAATAAGTTCCATTTTATTACTTATTTTTATGCTATTATTTTCTTAATTGCCTATTTAATTATTTATATACTTGTTGGATTTATTTACTTATTATTTTATTTATTTACTTTTTAATATCTTAACTTACATCTTGTTTATTTCCATATTTATTTATTTAATAAATATGCATTTATTTACCTATTTCTTTAGTTATTTATTTCCTTAATTTCCATAGTTTATTTCCATATTTATTCATTTTGTTTACATCTTGGTTTATTTCCATATTTAATTACTTAGTTGTTATTTATTAAAATATTTGCTTATTTTATTACTTATTTTTATGCTATTATTTTCTTAATTGCCTATTTAAATATTTATATACTTATTGGATTTATTTACTTATTATTTTATTTATTTACTTTTTAATTAATTTATTTACATCTTGTTTATTTACATATTTATTTACATATTCATTTATTTAATACATATTTATTTATTTACCTATTTCTGTAGTTATTTATTTCCTTAATTTCCATAGTTTATTTCCATATTTGTTTATTCATTTTGTTTACATCTTGGTTTATTTCCATATTTAATTACTTAGTTGTTTATTTCCATATTTATTTATTAATTAAAATATTTACTTATTTGATAACTTATTTATATGCTATTATTTTTTTAATTGCCTATTTAATTATTTATATACTTTTTGGATTTGTTTACTTATTTTTCTATTATTTTATTTATTTACTTTTTAATTTCTTTGTTTATTTACATAATTATTTATTTACCTATTTCCTTAGTTATTTATTTACTTAATTCCATAGTTTATTTCCATATTTATTTATTTACTTTGTTTACATCTTTGTTTATTTCCATATTTATTTATTAATTAAAATATTTACTTATTTGATAACTTATTTATATGCTATTATTTTCTTAATTGCCTATTTAATTATTTATATACTTTTTGGATTTGTTTACTTATTTTTCTATTATTTTATTTATTTACTTTTTAATTTCTTTATTTGTTTATTTGTTTATTTACATAATTATTTATTTACCTATTTCCTTAGTTATTTATTTACTTAATTCCATAGTTTATTTCCATATTTATTTATTTACTTTGTTTACATCTTTGTTTATTTCCATATTTATTTAAATATTAATATTTATTTAAACATTTACTTATTTGATTACTTATTTAAATCTTATGATTTTCTTAATTGCCTATTCAATTATTTATACTTATTTAATTAATTTACTTATTTAACTGTCTATTTACATACTGCAATTTTTACATAGTATCGTCCTCTTTTAAAACTTTTATATCCTTTTCCAAAATTCTCAAGCAAAGCTTTATCAAGTCAACATTGTTTTTTCTCTCTAAACATTTTTCAACACTGCAAAAAATAGTTTTTTAGAGTTGTAAATGATACAGATTATTGGAGTGCGTTTCACAAGAAAACACACTTTCAGTCTTCAAATTGTCATGTTTAATTCATCATGTTTCTTTGTAATTTTTTGTGAAATTTACTAGAGTGAAAGTAGTTTCTAAGTAAATCCCACAGCAATCCTTTTCAATGTTGTTTTAGTAATATTCATAGTCTATTAAAACGACAGTAATTATTTTTAATACTGTTTCTCCATAATTTCACATTTCGTTTGAATTTGAATTGAAACCTGTTCGCAGCCCGAGTTCAAATTCAGGAATTGAATTGTAATTAAGAAGCGTATATTGAAGCGTCTGTGCGATTGTGCGCGTAGTTTTCGAACATTAACCATTTTAGGGTGTTTGAAACTAACAGTATCTCATAATTGATTGATTGATTGATATATCTTTATTTTGAACATGTAAATACAGAAAAACAAAATAAAACTCCATACTTTCCAGTACTTAAAAAAAAAAACACTATTTACATGTACAAAAGGAGTAGGAAGAAGTAAAACGTATGAACTCCTAACCCTTTACACCCTTACTACTATATTTAAGGAAATGGCCATAAAATAATAACTCTACATAGATAATAAATCTATAATCAATGAAAGAATTACACATACACAACAATATTTACACACATACTACAAATAATTCAATATAAGCTCAGGTTATTATTAGCACTGTGTTTTTTTGTACCTCTGGAATATCAGTTATTTGCACATCTTTTTAAAATGGAATATATTTGTACATTGCTTTAACTCATTATTTAATTTATTCCACAATTGAACGTCTCATTATACTCATAATGAGAGGCATCAGGTCATAGTAGCAGAAGTTTGTGGTAATTCTCAAAGTTTTGGTGTCCTTGTGGCTCTTTTGTAAGACAGTCACAACCAATCGACTTCAGAAACAGCGGCCGCTCTCATAATCCAATCAGATCATAAAGAACGATCAGAGGAACCGGGCAGATATTAAAGAGCACGATAATCTAGATTGATGAACATTCATCGTCAACATTAACAATATTTTCATGCGTGGGGAATAAAGAGAAATCAATATCGCTGTAGAGCGTTCTGCCCTGAAAGAGTCTCTATCTAATGAGGATACCTTCTTAAAAAGAGAAATATTCTTTTTAATTATTGGACATCTTTAGTGGAATATGATTTACATTAATGAGCGTATAAGTGCATTAAAGGCATTTTATCATTGGCATCTGAAACAATTCAGTGATGCATTAAGAAGGAGAGTTTGCGTGGGTTTAATTATAATGGAGGCCTGAATTGTTCGGGCTTCGTGCAAATCTAATAACGCAGACAATGTTCATCAGAAGATGATCCGATTAGCTGATAACATGTTCACTTAAATACGCGGATGCCTGTGAGGAAAACTGTCCTTTTCTCTTCAGTCGTGCGTCTTTAGGAAAATAAAGTCGGAGTGAAAATGTTTAAAAGCTGCATCGATGCTTTAAAACATTTATTTTTCATGCAAATAGATCGTCTTGCGCTTTACTAATCGAGTCTGTTTACCTCACGCATCTTAATAACAGTTTTATTTATTTATTATTCACATATTTATAACTTTACTCATTTGTTTTTATTTTTATTTATACAATTATTTATACATTTTTTACAATTTTTTATTTATTTATTTAGCTATTTACTTATTTTCTTTATTTAAATATTTATTTTAGGGATGCGCCGAAATGAAAATTCTTGTCCGAAGCCGAATAATAATGAAACGCTCGGCCGAATAATAATGAAACGCTCGGCCGAACACCGAACGCGGTGTTTCACATTTTTTTCATTTATTTAGCCAATTTTTTCACCATTGCATTTAATTAAATAGTAAAAATAAGCTTTTTTACTATTTTGTCTTGCTTTTCAGAGAAAAAGATAAAATTGCAAAAATACAATTTATTTAACACTGAATTTTTTGTAACATTCCAGCAGATATTATTTAAACAAAGCACAATATAATTACAATAAATAAATTAGTAAAATAAAAAATATATTTTTATTTGGCCATCTTTGAAGCCCTCCTTCTTGAAAAGCCTATGTTAGGCCTGTAACTGCTGACCGCTGAAATAATGTAACTAAAAAAGTGCAAATTTTTTTTGGATGAACCCACAACAAATGAATAACTGTCCTAGACATAAGCCTAGTTTTGCGTTTTACACACACTTTATCGTGGGCGTTGACAGGTTTGCATGGATTGCCTTGATCATTAGTGTTTCAACAGCGCGCGCTCTCCGTGGCGATTAGCAGATAAGGAGTTGAGAACGACTGTCATCTCTCTCTTTTCATACAGATTACATAAACAGAGAATATTTGTTTTTGTTTTGAATTAGATCATTTAAAAGTAGACAATTAAATGATTATAACGATATATTGCCTTTGCCTGTGTGACTAGTATTCACTGAGTTTTGTTTAAGTTTAGAGACGTGCTCCAGAAAAAAGTTAACGGAGACAGAGGCAGAGGCACACTCTGTTTATTTGCTTTATTTTACAAAAGCACAGTTTTGTTTCGATTGTAAGTGGACACAAGTAGACATTTTACAGTTTATTTTTTCCTATTTCTTAAAGGTATAGCGGAGGATCTTTCCGAATTTCAGGATTAAACGTGTTGAGTGACCGAGGACTCAAGACATGATATGCAATGGAGAAGTAGCTCGTTGCATTTGTGTAATAAATACTATGGTAAACACATTGTAATTAT
>NW_027508858.1:0-30000 GCF_051911475.1 Siphateles boraxobius | reverse complement strand
CATTAACTTTGTAAGTGGATGAACACAATGGACAAGCAATTTCATTAACTTCCCCCGTTGGACGTCGGGACGGGAGGCTAAATGAAATTAATGCATGATATTTCCCCGGCCAACCTTGGGAGCGGATTGTTGGCAGGTCCGGTTCGGGCCAATTACGCTTTGTTTAGATCTATCCGTAACGTTTTCCGCAAAAATGGGAAATGCAATCAGCGGTTTCGGAGATCAATCATTTAAGCGTTTAGGAAGGATTTTAAAATAATGAGAGAAGCAGCCGGAGCCACTCAAACTCGGAGCTACATCAAGACATTTGCATATTAATGAGCTTTAATGCGTTAATGTTCGTCTGGTTATATCAGCGGAGGGACTTTATTTTGGCTTAGTGAAATCTTTGAACTGTTGAAAACTGCTGGATATTGATGATTTTAGGACAAAAAGTGAGATTATAATCTATTTTTGAATAGTATAAATGGGTTTAAATTAGCTTTGGTCATTTATTGAATAATTCATTTTCATTTACTTATTTATTCGGTTATTTAAAGTCACCCTGTGGTGAAAATCCAGCTTTTAATGTTTATGTGGTGTTGTTAAGGCGAGACACTACAGGCAAAAACAGTGTGTTTTCTGCATCTACCAATTTTGAGATTTTTGGCTTTTCAGACTAGTGGAAAGAAAACATCCTTTAAAATTGAAATATACTTTTAACTCTATTTTTAGAGCATTTTATCATTTTCTCTACATGGAGCCAGAAATCTCCACTTCAGAAGCACTTACACACACCAAACTTTACCGTTTTATTCTTAGCTTATTCTTATACCCCCCCCCCCCCCCCCTCCCAAAAAAAAATGAAAATGTATGAAGATGTATTTATATCCAATTTTCAGATTTTTGCTCTGGAACTTTATTCAGATTTGTGCATATTTAATTAGATAACGCCTCACTTGCATATTTAAACAGAACATTTCAGAAAACTTGTAATACAATTTTTTTTTGTTGCAATTATTAATGTAATCAATAAACTGGTGAAGTATGGTGATATCTATTAGGCATGAAGATTTTTTTTTTTTATGAAAAAATGTTTAAATGTCATTTTGGTGATCAAAGAAGAGTTCAAAGGGATAAAATGATCGACTACAGGGAGACTTTAATATATTCATTTACTCAGTTGCCTAGTTATTTGTCTTCAGTTGGCTTTATATAAGTCTCTGGGAAAGTAGCTGCTTTTAGACATTAAAAGACAGTAGAGAAATCATGTACTTTTGAAGGATTTCTTTTCAACTGAAGAAAGAAAGACATGGACATCTCGGATGACGAGTAAATTATCAGGAAATTGTAATTCTGAGGTGAAGTAATGCTTTAACACCGACGCCGTTACACGCGTGTCCCGCTGCCCTCCATCTTTAGATAACTTTCCTTCACACACGACGAGCGTTTGACTCCCTCATCCCGACACACTCCCGGGGAAATCAGGGTCTGACCGCTGGGAAAAATGACCACTTTTATGTTTGCTTTATGGCTCATTTTTCAAACTGAACGCAGAAAATCCATGAAAGGTCAGTGGATTCCCTCAGAGTCGCACCGTTGAGCGCCTCATCCGCACCGTTACTGACATTTACCAGTTTTACTGCATTAATGGTGTTATTTAGGTGCAAATGTTGATGATTTATGGTTTTCCTCGTGTTTCCACTGCAGGGTCTAACTACAGATCTCACTGGTGAACTATGGTTATTGTGTAATATGCTGAGTTGGTGCTCAATTAATAATTATGATTCTGATTATTATCAATAGTTAAGTTTACATATACTTTTTTTACGCTGTTTTGTTTTCGACAAAAGTGAATATTGTGAAATTTGCAGTTTCTCCAGCCTGTTTCCATCCAGTTGGCATTTTTTAGCGAAAAAATGGCGTGTAATAATGACATCATCCCTAAAAAAATTATTTTGCATTATTGCATATTCATAAATCATTCATAAAATATTTGTATTAACAAGTGCCATGTTTGAGATTTTTCATTCAAGTAGCCAGCTTCAGACCATAAATTCGTGATTTTATGACATTAATTAAATTTTTCCATCCATCCTTACATCCATCCATCCATTAAATACATAGATTTAATGCAACTCCAGAGAAACGGTGATTTAACGGGAGCATCGGCACAAGCGCAGACGCTGTTTAGACTAATTCAGTCATGTGACGCCACCTTTTTCTCGACAAAAAGTGTTTCCAAATTCCAAAGTTTTTCACGAGATTTGAAGTATCGACCTGGAATTTGTGTGCTGAAGTCAAACTGGAAAAATATAGTGTCGACATTTACAAAACATTATCGATAATTGCCATTTCCATCTGTTATATTGGTAAACGTTATGATGCGCTAAACCTTTTTCCCCCCAAAAAATCCTAGGATGGAAACCTGGTTAATGTTGTGGAAACTCATACATTTTATTTATCAGGATTCTTTGATGAATAGAAATATCAAAAGAACAACATTTACTGTATTTGAAACAGAATCTTTTGTTACATTTATAAATGTCACTTTTGATCAATTTAATGCATCCTTGATGAATAAAAGTGTTATTATTTTTAAATCATACTTACTTCAAACTTTTGAATGGTAGTTTACCACGGTTTCCACAACTGTTTTCAACACTGATAATAATCATAAGTGTTTCTTGAGCATCAGATCATCATATTATAGTGATTTCTGAAGGATCATGTGACACTGAAGACTGGAGTAATGATGCTGAAACTTCACAGGAATAAATTACACTTTACTATATATTCACAGAGAAAACAGATGATTTACATTACAATAATATATCACAATTTTTACTGTACTCTTGATCAAATAACAGCAGCCTTGATGAGCAGAAGAGACTCTTTCATATATATATATATATATTAATAACCCCAGCTGTGATCCTGCAGGACTGGTTCTGGTTCTGATCCGGTCCGAACCCGGCATTGTCAGAGCGGCCAATAAAATCTGCCTTAATGGCTCGTTATTGTCTTTCTGTCTGCAATTATGGCGATTACTCATTTCCTCGTGCGGCCCGCGCTGTGCACTTTACAGAGTGCATTTTCCTAATGGAAGATTAAGGAGCACCCATGACAGTCCGCTTTATAAATATGTAAACTACACTTTTAATTATTTGAAGTGAATCTGGCAGGTAATCAATAACGCGGGACGTGACAAACATACGCTTGACACCGGCCATTGTAAAGCGCAGCTTAAAAGAGAAGCGTTTCTTGTCAGCGCCGTGTGGCTCCAATTAATATTTGGAGTCTGTCACTGCGCGGGACAAATGGATTAATTGCAGGCCGTAATATAATCGGTTCTTCATGAAGAGCGTATGAGAGGACGAGGCCTGAACTCTCATGTTAAATATTTATTACAGCTAGTGTGTGGAAATGATACGATGATGTCGGGATTATTGTGCGAATGTTTATTCGGTGGAAGGTGTGTATAATATATATATATAAGGTGTGGTGATTATCTGAGGAGAAACACTCAATCATAACTTTCATTATTCATTATATTCAGAGAAATAATAATGAATAAAGTTAATATTAATCTCAGCATTTACTGAGAGATCAAAAGTTGTTTTTGTTACTGCACTGTCAAATAACATGGACATTTAATAAAACTGAGTTTAACGAAGGTTAATGCATAAATATATTGGTAACACTTTAAAATAAGGTTCATTAGTAAATGTATTAACCTTATTGTTATGTGTTACCGATGTATCATGTTAGTTCACATTAACCAATATTAACGGATGAGATCTTATTATAAACCGTTACAATTAATCTTTGATCCACATTTTCTTGGTTCATATTTTAATTGACTTGAATGAGCTTTTGGTGTCATGATGTTAATTGATCATTAAAGTGTTAGTAGTGATAGTAAATAACTGGTTTATAAACTGTCCAGCAACAATTGACAATAAGGTTATATTAGTTTATGCATTAACTGACGATTTCGTTCTTGTACTTGTACATTCACGACATGTTGACTTTACATTAATTCTGAGTTTCTGAGTGGGAAAAAGTAAAGAAAGCTTCAGTCTCACTTCCTGTTGAATCTGCGTAGGTTTGTAACTCATTTGCATAATGTCAGCCTGTGGTTTTGATTGGCTGAGCAGCGTCTCTTAGCTCCGCCCTCAAACACTAGTGTATCTGAGACTGGAGGAGTTTGTGTCGAGAAGACGCTGTTTTCTGAGATTCATACGGTAAAACTGTTCGTATCACTGTGATCAAGAGCTGAGATTCAGATATGATGATGAGCGTTTGCTTTCTGACCAATCACAGCAGAGCAGCTCTCAGAGAGGCGGGGCTTAGAGAGACTGAATCTTTCATCGAAGCGTTTCAGACACTGAGGTGTTGGCCACACAAATGCGTTTTCGTTTAAAAAATGCATATTTTTCTCTCCGTTTTGTCCTTCCGTCACACTGAGACGCATTTTTAGCAAAGAACACAAACTTTTTGTAGTTCGACTGTGAAAACGGAGGTATTTAAAAACGATGATGTAAGTTTAGTCATGTGACGCATATTGTACCAATAGATATTCATGTTTATAGCGATATTGAGCCTGTTATGTGCTGTTCACTTTTAGACTGTTGCTGAAATGTGTTACTTCACACACTCTTTATATCACAGACTGACCAATCAGAGCAGAGCAGTTCTCAGAGAGGGCGGGGCTTAGAGAGACTGAATCTTGGAACGAACCGTTTCAGACACTTAGAGAAAAGATGATGATGCAATGCATATTATGAGAAAATTCGTGTTTTTTTACCTTGGATGCATGTAAACGTTGTAGGAGACGCCGAAACAACAGTAGGAACCTGTTTTAAACTGTTGTAAATAATGAACTTTAGCACAATAGGGTCAGATCTCTTTCATAAACGCAGGTCTAATATGCGGATCTATATCTAGCTCTTCTCTGAATGAATGTTTTTTTATTGATCGTCTGGTGTTTTCATACAGTCCTCGTGTAAACTGGGCGTCTCGTCTCTCTTCACTCTTTCAGTGGCAGTTTGAGGTGAAAAAGCACATAAACTAAAGCGAACAGAAATAAACACTCCTTTCCTGGAAGCTGACCTTCATCCCGCTTCGTTCTCCTCCTCTTCTTCTCCTCCGTCGGGCCATCCGGGTCGGGAAGGGAATGTTCTCATCATTTAAATGTGCGGGCGGGTTCGGGGCCCGGTGTGTTTGTGCTTTTGACAAATCAGCAAATGTTTAATCTCAAGATGAGCCGGCGCTCATAAATAATGCATGAGGTGGTGCGTTACCCACAATCCTTCAGTGCCGGTCCAACAGAACCTCCTCGTTCTCATGCTTACCCACAAGTCTTTGCATGGTTGAGCTCTTCGGTCCGTCTCAATTCGCATATTATCCGTCCTATGTAGAGTTAGTACGTCCCAAATCGTAGTGTTGAAATGAGTGTCCCGGATGGACTACTATTTCCAGTCAGAATCCGAATGCAGATATGTGAACACGCTAACGGTTAATATTACCCACAACCCATTGCGCTGTGGACGAGAGGATTCGATTAGAACTACAAACACGAGTAAAACGTGTTAAAAAACTACAGACATGGAGGACGCGCGAGTTATGTAGAGAGGTTTATAAAAGGGGTTTGAGTGATTAATTATCAGTATCTAACCTGACGAAAATGTGTTTATTCAACGTTGTCCACATTATATTGCATTGTGAACTTTTGTAAAGATACGTTCAGCCATTAACGTTTAAATGCATCATTATATTCAATCTGCAAACACACGAGGAGAGTCTCCGTATGAAAGACCCACGACTGCAGATCGACGTGCGACGGCATCTCTCTCCGAAACGCTAGTTTCGAAACTAGTGCAAAAGTGCGTGTGCAAAATCAGTTTTTAGTAATTGTTGGTTTGGTGTGTTTGAGTGCTCATTGTTACAATTACACAGCAAAAGTCCAGTGACGTGTTTATTTGTGCATGGTAGGAAGCAAATACTGATACGGACATAATGACGTACAATAAATATGCAAAATTGAACTGCACTATTGAGGTACACGGTGAACTTGGAGAAAACGCTTCGCTTGAGCAAACAGTTTGTGAATCGGCTACTGCAAATGATGGCCGTGAATAAAACATAATATTCAGAAGTAAACAGTGAAGCTGACTTAATGTTCAGCTGACAGTGTTTATGTCAAAATGTTTATTTTTATACCACAACCTTCGAAGTGCTTCTTTTACCGATATATTTACCGATATCTTTTGCATTTCTAATCCAAACAACGTCAAACTCGGCACTGCACTTACTCGTGGTCGTAGCAAGACACCCGTCAAGTCTGAAATCCATCGGACTAACGGTTCGAGAGATATGCGGATCACAGACACACACACAGACGTTCCTGTCATTTATAGATAGATAGAGGATTTTAACTGGGAAAGATGATTGACAGGCCAGTTTAAGCACGTAACTAAGCAACAGATCCGTCCGTTAAAGTTGTGTGTCTCAAAGCTTGCCTACTCTTTTACTACACACTCAAAAGTCTGTACTTTTCCTTCACAAAAAGAGTACATACTTTAGGGTGTAGTATTAGTAGGTGAATTGGGACGCAGCATTTGTTTTTTTGGGGGGTTTTGCCGTTATAAAATTCGATTGCTGCCATTTATAGGTTATTTGTTAATACAGATAGCGGTACGTTACACAGAAAACAGCAAAACATGGATGAGGAAAACAAAAAAGAAAACCAAATATTAAAGAGACGAGACAAAACTCAAATTGATAGTTTACTCAAATGTTGAAAATCCTGTCATAATACTCAATCATGTCTATTATAAGACTTTCATTCATCTTTAGACACAGACATTTTTAATATTCGCTCATCATTTCTGTCCATTTATTGAAAGACATAAAAGTAATCCGCACTTTGAGATAAAATAAAATAATTGTAATTCATCATCATCCTCATTCTCAGACACTTTCACTGAATATTTCTATTTCCGTCAGTATTCTGCAGTATTTCACGCTTTATAACGAGCGTATGCTTGACTATATTAAATCACTTATTAATGTTAGAAGAATTTATTCAAATCAATCAAATTCAGAAATATCTGTCAATAATGTTACTTTACTAGTAGATTATATTTGCTTGTCAGTTATTTGTAGTTGTTGTGAGTTAATGAGTTAACACTTTACAGCAAGGTCCCATTAGTTAACATTAGTTAATGCGTTAACTAACGACGAGCAATACATTGTATTTATTTTATCTGTATTATGTATTATTATACAGTTTTATTCAGTAAAAGTGCATTAAATTGATCAAAAGTGACAGTAAAGACATTTAAAATGTAACAAATACTTTTATTACAAATAAATGCTGTTTCAATTCATCAAAGAAATCTGAAAAATAAAATGTATCAGTTTCCTCAAAAATATGAACTGTTTTCAACATTGATAATTTATTTATCAGGATTCTTTGATGAATAGAAATATCAAAAGAACAGCATTTACTGTATTTGAAACCGATTCTTTTGTAACATTTATAAATGTCACTTTTGATCAATTTAATGCATCCTTGATGAATAAAAGTGTTATTATTTTTAAATCATACTTACTTCAAACTTTTGTATGGTAGTTTACCACGGTTTCCACAACTGTTTTCAACACTGATAATAATTATAAATGTTTCTTGAGCATCAGATCATCATATTATAGTGATTTCTGAAGGATCATGTGACACTGAAGACTGGAGTAATGATGCTGAAAATTCACAGGAATAAATTACACTTTACTATATATTCACATAGAAAACAGCTGATTTACATTACAATAATATCTCACAATTTTTACTGTACTCTTGATCAAATAAATTCAGCCATGATCACATGAATAAATTACATTTCACTATATATATATATATTTACAGCTGTTTTACATTGCAATGCAATTTTTACAGTATTTTTGATCAAATGAAACAGCTTTGATGAGCAGAAGAGATCCTAAAATCTTGAAAGCGGTTGTTCAGACGATGTTCTAGGTCTCCTCTAATAAAGTCACCAGAGGACCGGCGCGTCTCCGGCTTCATTCACTCGCGCCGGGATCGTGGCGAGTGTTGATTTTGCTCTCTCGTGTGTGTGTGTGTGTGTGTGTGTGTGTGTGTGTGTGTGTGTGTGTGTGTGTGTGTGTGTGTGTGAAGATCAGTGAAGCAGAGAGAACCTGAGAGCGTCAGATGGCCATTCACTTCTATTGTGTCTGTAACTGTATTCTCTTCTTCTGGGACGTGGGCTTTACACCACTATTGAGAGCATTAGCTCACAGTTTTGGGCCGGTTTTGCTCTTTTTTTGGGCCAGCTTGAGGACTGGAGGTGCAAAAGCCCTTGAGAAAAGCAGTTAGTGAACTGTGAACCGCATCAAATCCCCGGCGCCTTACGGTTCTGGGTTTGTTTGGGCCGTGGACAGACACAGAAACTGTCTGATTGTTCAGTAAAAATTAAGAATATAATCCTATTGAAGTGAATCTTTGGTCATGCTAAACTCTGACTGCTTTTAAAGGCTCAGATCGAGCGCTTTGACAGAATCGGCTCCCGCTATAATTTACATGTTATATTTGAGCGCCGTGAACTCGTTACATAAGAAAAGAGTTCGTGGAAAATCAAGCCTTTCTTCATATTCATATTCATAAGAGGACGTTTTTTGCGCTTTTGAGGGGTTGGGTTATACATAAACACGTGAACTTATGAAACACAAACTGCTGGGAAATCACACCCGCTTTCACTAAAACTCCTCCGTTATTGACCAGCCGGTATTAAAAGATGTGTTTGATAAGTCGTGGATCATAGTGTGTGCGTCGTCTTAATAAGAAGAACAAAAACAAGAAGCAGCACAACTGTTTTCAACATCGATAATAATCATAAATGTTTCTTGAGCATCAGATCATCATATTATAGTGATTTCTGAAGGATCATGTGACACTGAAGACTGGAGTAATGATGCTGAAAATTCACAGGAATAAATTACACTTTACAATATATTCACATAGAAAACAGCTGATTTACATTACAATAATATTTCACTATTTTTACTGTATTTTTGAACAAATAAATGCAGTCTTTGTGAGCACACGAGACTATATTTGAGGGACTATATTCCATTTTTCAAATATTTATTCAAAAATTGCACATTTATTAATGTTACTGTACTCACTATTTGGTGTACATGTGTATATATAATTAAATCACTACTTTATTAGATGCATTACAGTAAAAGCTTCTATAAATCAAATCAGGTGTTATTGTCTATTATATACATTATGCTCAGTAACGGACAACAATTATTCACATCTAAAATAAAAGTTTGTGTTTACATAATATATTGTTGTGTACTGTGTATAATTATGTTGTGTATATATAAAAACACACATATGCATGTATATATTTTAGAAATATTATACATATTTTAATGCATAATATACAATATTTGAATGCATAATTGATATGATATATAAATATTATATATATATATATATATATATATATATATATAAAACACATGCATGTGTGTGTATTTATATACAAAATAATTATACACCGTACACATAAACACAGACTTTTATTTTGGATGCAATTAATAGTTGCCTGGCACGAATTATAATTAATATCATTGGACCTTTTTTGGCCTCTGAACACACAGACCAGAAGATCCCAGAAACCTAGCGATGCTTTGAGTTCTTATTGTGTAATACGAACTCTCTCTTTGTGTTTTTCAGGCTCTTGGATGTTGCTACTTCCTCCATGAATCCTTGAAAAACGTCCAACAGTTTGATTTCAAAGGTACGTGTGTCTCTTTAATCAATCCCATCAAAACCAGCCGGTCAAGGTTGTTCCCGAAGCTATAAAACACGCAGAGACTGAGTTACCGATAGGAAACAGTAATGCTTATTAATATTAGGATTTAATTCATGAGATTTCAGGCTGTGGTAATAGTGCACTCAAGCTATTGGACAGTTAGCTGCGGTGACCTCATCAGCGGGAGGGGTCAGAGGTCGCGTGTCCCGACGGTCACACTAATTAAAGCCACTCCCATTACACCGGTGTCAGCATTAGCATTAGCCGGAGCCGCTCAAACCCGTAATCACACTCTTCATCAAACCTCAGAACCACTCGACTAAACATCAGAAATTATACTTTTAAGACTGGACAGGTTCTTAAAAAAAAAAAAGTGCATTTCACAAAAAAAAACATTTAAAGCATTTTCAAGGATTTATACATCATGGTTTAATTTATATTTATAACTGAAAAGAGTTTAAAAAGTAAAATATACTTTCACTGTATTACTGTAATGGGAATTAAATTTATATTAATAAAAATGAGATTATAAATATATAATCATTTTAATGCAATAACACAGTATTATTTTTTGCTTTTCCTTTAGTTTTATATATGTTTAATTTATGCTGATATAAATGTAAAAAATTATAATTTTTATAGTTAAAAAATTAGATAATGAGAATTAAGCAAAAACTCAAAAGTAAATACAAGTATATATATATGTATATATTTGTATATATATATATATGTGTATATATATATATATATATACATATATAATGTGTATATATATATATATATATATGTGTATATATATATATATATATATATATATATATATGTGCGTATATGAACACTTTTTTCCTTTTTTCCTGTGGTTTGCATTATAAGTTGAGCTTTGAAGACTGTGATTGTTATTAATTTAAAACACTTCACTGTAAATGAAGAAATGACATTAGATATAAGAGAAACTCCTGATTCCTCAGTTGATTGATTTAACTCCTCATGGCTGTGTGACAGCAGTAGGGGGCGCAGTGTCCCTGAGCTCGTGCTCGGAGTGTGTCTGCGTGTGTCTGATACCCCTTTTCCACCAAAAAAGAACGGGTTCGGAACTGGTGCTGGTTCAAAGTTGGTTCGGAGTTGGTTCAACTTGCGAACCTCCTCAGAACCGGTTTGTTTTTCCACTTCTAGAGCGCCCAGCGAACGACGTCGTTACGTCACTGTGTACGTCGCTTTACGTCTCAGCTAGAAACGCTTGCAAGTACAACATTACTTTGGGATTATCTCTAACTCGTGAACCAAGAAGGCTTTAAAAACAAATGAAATATGTAAGTCTTTTAATCTTTTACTTTGATATGTAATCTTTTCTGATTAGTTATGTACACCTGTCTTGTCTTTTTTTTTCTCTCCGTTTATTTGTTCTATTTTGTGACTGTTTTCTTCTTTGCTTACATAATGTTTTCAATAAAAAAAATTAAAAAAAAGCTGGAAACGCTTGCGCCAACTTCAAGCATAACAATTACAATGGCGGACTACATCGTGTTTCTGCAAATGTTTCTCCTGGCTTTGCGGTCAGAAAAGATGTTTAGGACACATCTAAACCCGCCCCCAGCCCCCGACGTAAGCATGACGTGGTAAAAGAACGGTTCTCTGGTTCTAGTCCAGCAAAGAGTTGGTGCCGCTTTGGAACCAGTTTTCCTGGCCGAGAACCGGTTCTTTGGCTGTCGAAACACAAAGAACTGGTTCGCGCGCAGGCACCGGCTCCGAACCGGCTCTCAAAACGCTTTGGTGGAAAAGGGGTATGAGTGTGTGTGTGTGTGTGCGTGCGTGTGTCGGCGTGTGTCTGAGTGTGTCTGAGTGTGTCTGCGTGTGTCTGAGTGTGTCTGCGTGTGTCTGAGTGTGTCTGCGTGTGTCGGCGTGTGTCTGCGTGTGTCTGCGTGTGTCTGCGTGTGTCTGCATGTGTCGGCGTGTGTCTGAGTGTGTCTGCGTGTGTCTGAGTGTGTCTGCGTGTGTCTGAGTGTGTCTGCGTGTGTCTGCGTATGTCTGCGTGTGTCTGCGTGTGTCTGAGTGTGTCTGCGTGTGTCGGCGTGTGTCGGCGTGTGTCGGCGTGTGTCGGCGTGTGTCGGCGTGTGTCTGCGTGTGTCTGCGTGTGTCTGAGTGTGTGTGTGTGTGTGTGTGTGTGTGTGTGTCGGCGTGTGTCGGCGTGTGTCGGCGTGTGTCTGCGTGTGTCTGCGTGTGTCTGAGTGTGTCTGCGTGTGTCTGCGTGTGTCTGCGTGTGTCTGAGTGTGTCTGCGTGTGTCGGCGTGTGTCGGCGTGTGTCGGCGTGTGTCGGCGTGTGTCTGCGTGTGTCTGCGTGTGTCTGCGTGTGTCTGAGTGTGTCTGAGTGTGTGTGTGTGTGCATGCGTGTGTCTGCGTGTGTCTGCGTGTGCCTGAGTGTGTCTGCGTGTGTCTGCGTGTGTCTGACTGTGTCTGAGTGTGTCGGCGTGTGTCTGAGTGTGTCTGCGTGTGTCTGCGTGTGTCTGAGTGTGTCTGCGTGTGTCGGCGTGTGTCTGCGTGTGTCTGCGTGTGTCTGAGTGTGTCGGCGTGTGTCTGCGTGTGTCTGAGTGTGTCTGAGTGTGTCTGCCTGTGTCTGCCTGTGTCTGTGTGTATCTGAGTGTGTCTTAGTGTGTCTGCGTGTGTGTGTCTGCGTGTGTGTGTCTGCGTGTGTGTGTCTGCGTGTGTCTGTTTGAGTGTGTCTGAGTGTGTCTGCGTGTGTCTGCGTGTGTCGGCGTGTGTCGGCGTGTGTCGGCGTGTGTCTGCGTGTGTCTGCGTGTGTCTGAGTGTGTCGGCGTGTGTCTGCGTGTGTCTGAGTGTGTCTGCGTGTGTCTGAGTGTGTCTGCGTGTGTCTGAGTGTGTCTGCGTGTGTCTGAGTGTGTCTGCGTGTGTGTGTGCGTGTGTCTGCGTGTGTCTGAGTGTGTCTGAGTGTGTCTGTGTGTTTCTGAGTGTGTCTGCGTGTGTCTGCGTGTGTCGGCGTGTGTCTGCGTGTGTCTGCGTGTGTCTGAGTGTGTCTGCGTGTGTCGGCGTGTGTCTGCGTGTGTCTGCGTGTGTCGGCGTGTGTCTGCCTGTGTCTGTGTGTATCTGAGTGTGTCTTAGTGTGTCTGCGTGTGTGTGTCTGTGTATGTGTCTGCGTGTGTGTGTCTGCGTGTGTCTGTCTGAGTGTGTCTGTGTGTGTCTGAGTGTGTCGGCGTGTGTCTGCGTGTGTCTGCGTGTGTCTGCGTGTGTCTGCGTGTGTCTGAGTGTGTCGGCGTGTGTCTGCGTGTGTCTGCGTGTGTCGGCCTGTGTCTGTGTGTATCTGAGTGTGTCTTAGTGTGTCTGCGTGTGTGTGTCTGCGTGTGTCTGTCTGAGTGTGTCTGTGTGTGTCTGAGTGTGTCGGCCTGTGTCTGCGTGTGTGTCTGCGTGTGTGTGCCTGCGTGTGTGTGCCTGCGTGTGTGTGCCTGCGTGTGTGTGCCTGCGTGTGTGTGCCTGCGTGTGTGTGCCTGCGTGTGTGTGCCTGCGTGTGTGTGTCTGCGTGTGTGTGTCTGCGTGTGTGTGCCTGCATGTGTGTGCCTGCGTGTGTGTGCCTGCGTTTGTGTGCCTGCGTGTGTGTGTCTGCGTGTGTGTGTCTGCGTGTGTGTGTCTGCGTGTGTGTGTCTGCGTGTGTTGGTGTGTGTCTGCGTGTGTCTGCGTGTGTGTGTCTGCGTGTGTGTGTCTGCGTGTGTGTTTCTGCGTGTGTGTGTCTGCGTGTGTGTTTCTGCGTGTGTGTGTCTGCTAGTCTCTGAGTGTGTCTGCGTGTGCCTGTGTGTGTCGGAGTGTGTCGGAGTGTGTCGGAGTGTGTCGAAAGTGTGTCTGCGTGTGCCTGCGTGTGTCGGAGTGTGTTGAAGTGTGTCGAAAGTGTGTCGGAGTGTGTATGCTGAGGATAATCAGCTTGTGTTGTGTTTCAGCCAAGAAGTTCAAGAAGGTGTTTGGGAAGGAGATCCACTCTGACGCTCTGAGCTCAGCCTCGCTGGAGAAGGAGAAGTTTCCTCAGGACTACTTCCCTGAGGTGAGTCACATGACCCTTCTGCTGGTGCGTCACATGACACTTCTGCTCCTGCGTCACATGACCCTTATGTTCCTGCGTCACATGACTGTTTTGCTCCTGCGTCACTTGACCCTTCTGCTCCTGCGTCACGTGACCCTTCTGCTCCTGCGTCACATGACCATTCTGCTCCTGCGTCACGTGACCCTTCTGCTCCGGCGTCACATGACCGTTTTGCTCCTGAGTCAAATGACCGTTCTGCTCCTGCGTCACATGAACGTTTTACTGTCACATGACTGTTTTGCTCCTGTGTCACATGACTGTTTTGCTCCTGTGTCACATGACTGTTTTGCTCCTGCGTCACATGAACGTTTTACTGTCACATGACTGTTTTGCTCCTGCGTCACATGAACGTTTTACTGTCACATGACTGTTTTGCTCCTGCGTCACATGAACGTTTTACTGTCACATGACTGTTTTGCTCCTGTGTCACATGACTGTTTTGCTCCTGCGTCACATGACCGTTCTGCTCATGCGTCAAATGACCGTTTTACTCTCGCAACATGACTGTTCTGCTCCTGCGTCACATGACCGCTCTGCTCCAGTCACATGATCGTTTTGATCCTGTGTCACATGACCGTTTTGATCCTGTGTCACTTGGCCGTTCTGCTCCTGCTTCAAATGACCGTTCTGCTCCTGCGTCACATGACCATTCTGCTCCTGCGCCACATGACCGTGTTCTGTTGATCCAGGTGCAGGGTTTTTATATATAATAATTTATTTGATATATATACACATATATATATATACATTATATACAGGTCCTTCTCAAAAAATTAGCATATTGTGATAAAGTTAATTATTTTCCATAATGAAATGATAAAAATTAAACTTTCATATATTTTAGATTCATTGCACACCAACTGAAATATTTCAGGTCTTTTATTGTTTTAATACTGATGATTTTGGCATACAGCTCATGAAAACCCAAAATTCCTGTCTCAAAAAATTAGCATATCATGAAAAGGGTCTCTAAACGAGCTATTAACCTAATCATCTGAATCAACTAATTAACTCTAAACACCTGCAAAAGATTCCTGAGGCTTTTAAAAACTCCCAGCCTGTTTCATTACTCAAAACCGCAATCATGGGTAAGACTGCCGACCTGAGTGCTGTCCAGAAGGCCATCACTGACACCCTCAAGCAAGAGGGTAAGACACAGAAAGAAATTTCTGAACAAATAGGCTGTTCCCAGAGTGCTGTATCAAGGCACCTCAGTGGGAAGTCTGTGGGAAGGAAAAAGTGTGGCAAAAAACGCTGCACAACGAGAAGAGGTGACCGGACCCTGAGGAAGATTGTGGAGAAGGACCGATTCCAGACCTTGGGGGACCTGCGGAAGCAGTGGACTGAGTCTGGAGTAGAAACATCCAGAGCCACCGTGCACAGGCGTGTGCAGGAAATGGGCTACAGGTGCCGCATTCCCCAGGTCAAGCCACTTTTGAACCAGAAACAGCGGCAGAAGCGCCTGACCTGGGCTACAGAGAAGCAGCACTGGACTGTTGCTCAGTTTTGCATGTCATTCGGAAATCAAGGTGCCAGAGTCTGGAGGAAGACTGGGGAGAAGGAAATGCCAAAATGCCTGAAGTCCAGTGTCAAGTACCCACAGTCAGTGATGGTCTGATAGTGCACTGTGTTTTATCAAGGGTTGACTGACCATGGTATTACTGTGCTCAATTGGCCTGCCAACTCTCCTGACCTGAACCCCATAGAGAATCTGTGGGATATTGAGAAGAGAAAGTTGAGAGACGCAAGACCCAACACTCTGGATGAGCTTAAGGCCGCTATCGAAGCATCCTGGGCCTCCATAACACCTCAGCAGTGCCACAGGCTGATTGCCTCCATGCCACGCCGCATTGAAGCAGTCATTTCTGCAAAAGGATTCCCGACCAAGTATTGACTATTGTGTGCATAACTGAACATAATTATTTGAAGGTTGACTTTTTTTTTTTTGTATTAAAAACACTTCTTTTATTGGTCGGATGAAATATGCTAATTTTTTGAGATAGGAATTTTGGGTTTTCATGAGCTGTATGCCAAAATTATCAGTATTAAAACAATAAAACACCTGAAATATTTCAGTTGGTGTGCAATGAATCTAAAATATATGAAAGTTTAATTTTTATCATTTCATTATGGAAAATAATGAACTTTATCACAATATGCTAATTTTTTGAGAAGGACCCCTGTATATATGGTTTTTTATGACATTGTTTTTTTGTTTATTTTCAGTTGAGCTTTTTTGTTAAGGTGTTTATTATATATTGGAAATTAATGGAATATTGGAGAAATTATCATTTAGTTTATGGATGTCCTGATCCTTCTGTTTCTACAGTAAGAGTGAATTACAGAATTCAGATGATCAGGTGTGTGTGTGTCTGCGAGTGTGTGTTTATGCGTGTATGAGCGTGTGAGTGTGTGTGTGAGTGTGTGTGTGTGTGCGTGCGTGTGTGTGTTTATGCGTGTATGAGCGTGTGAGTGTGTGTGTGTGCGTGCGTGTGTGTGAGTGAGTGTGTGTGTGACAGCAGAGCTGATATATTAATAAAGCGTGTGTATCTCATCTCTCTCTCTGCATCAGTTACTCAGAGAAACAGTAAATATATGCAGAAAACCAGCGTTTCCTTCACGCGCTGATACAGATTTACACCGCGCTCCGCTTTATCTCCGAGACGAGCCTCATCTCCACACGACGAGGAAACAATCCCGTCCACGCACACCAGCAGAAGGAAACAGAAGGAGAAAAGTTTGCGTGTTGATTGATGTGCGTCTCATGAATCTGCGGTTCCTCAGGAGAGCATCAGTCCTCATAACGGGAGCCGTTTAGAGCAGCAGATTTGTGTAGTCTATCAAGGGCTTTCTCACACACTCGCGCTCAGGACTGAGAAATTGGTTGTTATCGTAGATCACAGATACGGCTCGAACCTCTTATGAAAGATGAATTAATTTCACTAATGCTTTAATGCAGGTTTCTCCGGCTGGCGATAACCTCGGCTTCATCCCGTGATTTATGTGGACTTTTAGTAGATGAAACCGCCCGGATTCGCCATCCATCTATTCCCTAAAGAATCCTATTAACCGGGACGAGACCGAATGTTTGGACCGATGTCCCGCACGCTTTCAGCTTCTGCGCACGTGTGTGTGTGTGTGTGTGTGTGTGTGTGTGTGTGTGTGTGTTTCGCGCGGTTAGAGTTTGAGGGATGTATTTTCTCTCGTTTGATCACACCTGAGATTTATGATTTATGATATAATCTGGCTCAATGCGATCTGGATGACGTAATCAAAGTAGTTGTAATTAGATTATATTAGATTTCAAATCTTTTTTTATTGATCACATGATCACATATTTTCATATCCAGTAACCTTCCCTAATTATTGATTCTGGAAAATTAAGAAAAAAATGATAAACTGGAAGATTTTGGCCTTGATGTCATTAATGTTTTTTTTTTATATTCGTTCATTTAATGCAGGGATTCACAAACGTTTTTTCTCAGCCGAACCTGACAAAATAAATATTAATAGAATAAAAGTATTTTCAAATGAGATATAAAATTTTTATATTTCCATAATTTAACTACACATTTGCATGTTCATGGTTTTCTTATGGTCACATGACATGCAGTTCGACAATTTTTAGTTTTCAAGTTTTTTATTTTGTTTAATTTTAATTTATTTTATTTTAGTTTGATTTAAAACATTTTTTTTTTAATTTTTATTTATTACATATTAAATTAATTAATTATTAGCTTCAACTCACGAACCACAGTCTTGGGAAACCCTCATAATATATATATATATATATATATATATATATATATATATATATATATATATATTTTTTTTTTATTGTTATTAATTAAATTATTTAATTTAAGTTAAAATGTTATATATTTTAATTTTACATTGTTGTGACTGAATTAATAATTAACTTTTCATCAACTCTTAAAACCCAGTTTTGTAATCCCTATTTATTTATTTTATTTTTATTTAGTTTAGTTTAGTTTGATTTAAAAAAAATATTTTAATTTTACATTATGAATGAATTAATTATTAGCTTCAAATCACAAACCCCAGTTTTGTTCTGTTAGTTAATTTAATTATTAAACTTTTTACAATGTTAAGAATGTTACAATGTTTAATTAGTATTTATTTATTTATAATTTTCTTAATGTTTAATTACTTATTTTAATTTAAAAGTATTCATTTCAATTTTAGTTTGGGAAACTTTAATAATATTTATTTTATTTTCAAATCTATGTGACGAACGAGTTAGGTCATAAGTGACCAGAATAGTCTGAATAATTCACCTAAAATATGTAATCTAATAGATTATGTTGCTAACTACATTGTTCCCTGTGAAGTTTGTAACTATTAAGGGACTAAAACTCGTAAGTAATCAAACCCGGCGAGTTCCCGACGTTTCCGTCACTAATAGTGTGTGTTTACCTGGACTTTCAGGATTCTGCTTCGCTTCAGTAAATATGATCTGCTTCATCAATAATCTGTCAGTCTGTCAATCATCTCAGTGACATCACTTACATTTGCTCGTTTGATTGACAGCCCAGATGTTTTACCATCAATCCTGCGGCGTGTGTGTGTGTGTACCCGTGAATATTCAGCATTTGCTAAACTACAGCTGATGTTTCGCTCCCCGTCCCGTGAGTTATGGCTTTTAGTGCCGGTCCAGTCGACGGGACAGTATTAACTGAGAAGCTGAATAACCCAACAGAACCACAGTGGAGCTGACGGGTTTCAGTCGGGCCGGTGTAATCACGACTCTTGATCTAGTGATGCTGATCTCCAGGGCTTCATGTCTCATAAAGCTCTTGTGTTTGGTTATTAATGTAAGACCAGCTTTCTGATGACAGAGCCGTGACAGAAAGCACTCGATACACTCTTTTATCCTGCACAGGGTCAACATATACACACATTTCCAACATACACACACATTTCCAACATACACACACTTCCAACATATACACACATTTCCAACATACACACACTTCCA
Organism: Siphateles boraxobius; assembly: GCF_051911475.1. NCBI lineage: Eukaryota > Metazoa > Chordata > Actinopteri > Cypriniformes > Leuciscidae > Siphateles > Siphateles boraxobius. The sequence continues at coordinate 11,093 of NW_027508858.1, read as the reverse complement.
ACATACACACACATTTCCAACATATACACACATTTCCAACATATACACACATTTCCAACATATACACACATTTCCAACATATACACACATTTCCAACACATACACACATTTCCAACATACACACACATTTCCAACACATACACACATTTCCAACACATACACACATTTCCAACATATACACACATTTCCAACATATACACACATTTCCAACATATACACACATTTCCAACATATACACACATTTCCAACATACACACACATTTCCAACATATACACACATTTCCAACATATACACACATTTCCAACATACACACACATTTCCAACATATACACACATTTCCAACATACACACACATTTCCAACATATACACACATTTCCAACATATACACACATTTCCAACACATACACACATTTCCAACACATACACACATTTCCAACATATACACACATTTCCAACATATACACACATTTCCAACATATACACACATTTCCAACATATACACACATTTCCAACATACACACACATTTCCAACATACACACATTTCCAACATATACACACATTTCCAACATATACACACATTTCCAACATATACACACATTTCCAACATATACACACATTTCCAACATATACACACATTTTCAACATATACACACATTTCCAACATATACACACATTTCCAACATATATACACACATTTCCAACATATACACACATTTCCAACATATACACACATTTCCAACATATACACACATTTCCAACATATACACACATTTCCAACATACACACACATTTCCAACATATATACACATTTCCAACATATACACACATTTCCAACATATACACACATTTCCAACATATACACACATTTCCAACATACACACACATTTCCAACATATACACACATTTCCAACATATACACACATTTCCAACACATACACACATTTCCAACACATACACACATTTCCAACATATACACACATTTCCAACATATACACACATTTCCAACATATACACACACATTTCCAACACATACACACATTTCCAACATATACACACATTTCCAACATATACACACATTTCCAACATATACACACATTTCCAACATATACACACATTTCCAACATATACACACATTTCCAACATATACACACATTTCCAACATACACACACATTTCCAACATATACACACATTTCCAACATATACACACATTTCCAACATATACACACATTTCCAACATATACACACATTTCCAACATACACACACATTTCCAACATATACACACATTTCCAACATATACACACATTTCCAACATATACACACATTTCCAACACATACACACATTTCCAACATATACACACATTTCCAACATACACACACATTTCCAACACATACACACATTTCCAACATATACACACATTTCCAACATATACACACATTTCCAACATATACACACATTTCCAACATACACACACATTTCCAACATATACACACATTTCCAACATATACACACATTTCCAACATATACACACATTTCCAACATATACACACATTTCCAACATACACACACATTTCCAACATATACACACATTTCCAACATATACACACATTTCCAACATATACACACATTTCCAACATATACACACATTTCCAACATATACACACATTTCCAACATACACACACTTCCAACATATACACACATTTCCAACATACACACACATTTCCAACATATACACACGTTTCCAACATATACACACGTTTCCAACACATACACACTTCCAACACATACACACATTTCCAACACATACACACATTTCCAACACATACACACATTTCCAACATATACACACATTTCCAACATATACACACATTTCCAACATATACACACATTTCCAACATATACACACATTTCCAACATACACACACATTTCCAACATATACACACATTTCCAACATATACACACATTTCCAACATATACACACATTTCCAACATATACACACATTTCCAACATATACACACATTTCCAACATACACACACATTTCCAACATACACACACATTTCCAACATATACACACATTTCCAACATATACACACATTTCCAACATATACACACATTTCCAACATACACACACATTTCCAACATATACACACATTTCCAACATATACACACATTTCCAACATATACACACATTTCCAACATATACACACATTTCCAACACATACACACATTTCCAACACATACACACATTTCCAACACATACACACATTTCCAACATATACACACATTTCCAACATATACACACATTTCCAACATATACACACATTTCCAACACATACACACACATTTCCAACATATACACACATTTCCAACACATACACACATTTCCAACATACACACACATTTCCAACATATACACACATTTCCAACATATACACACATTTCCAACACATACACACATTTCCAACATATACACACATTTCCAACATATACACACATTTTTAACATATACACACATTTCCAACATATACACACATTTCCAACATATACACACATTTTCAACATATACACAAATTTTTAACATATACACACATTTTTAACATATACACACATTTCCAACATATACACACATTTCCAACATATACACACATTTTTAACATATACACACATTCACTGGATCAGATCTTCATGCTTCAGTGTATTTTATTATTTTTGTTTTTATTATATATTATTTTATTCTTATAAAATTATATTTTTATTTCATTTGATATTTTTTTATTTTATTAAATAATCACATTTTAATCTTGAGCTTACCGTTTTACAATTTAATTTAATTTTATATCATAATCACCTATCTCATTTTTTTATATATTATATTTATTATATATTTTTTTATTTTCATTGTTATATACTATGATATAATAATTTTTTTATTTCATTTGATATTTTTTATTTGATTTATTTATCCAATTTTTATCCTGAACTTATTTTGTTTTGTCTAGTTGCATCATCATATCATGATCACATTTTTTATTTTTTATTTTATTTTTACTTTATTTAATTTTCATTGTAATATAATGCAATTTTTATCCTGAACTTACGTTTTTACATTTTATTTTGTCTAGGTGGATCTTATCATATCAATCACATCACATGTATCTTATCATATGTCCTTTTATTTTATTTTGTCTTTTTATTTATTATCTTGTCCTATTTAGATTCTTATCTCATTTTCTTACAACATACCAATATATCATAATTTTGTTATCTAATATGCATATATTTCGGTTGTAATTTGTTCACATAGACATTGAGTCCAGTTTAACTTTCAAATTAAAAGTCTTTTTTATGCAATATATATATTTTTCTTCAAATTTGAACCACTAAAGGCCAGACTTCAGCCTGAGACTCCTGAGCTGTGATTGGTGTATTTGTGCCTGTAGTGGAGGGTCTGAGGTTTTTTTACCCACAGTGCATTGCTTGTGTGCGGTGTGAGGCACGGGGCATGTTGTCCTTCAGTGGATGATGTCTTGTTTAATCTGAGCCGGATGATAGAACAGAGACAGATGGGGGGTTTCTGTGCCGCTCTTCATCCATCACCCCTCGTGTTTATTAGTTATTACTCAGCCTGTGTGTGTGTGTGTGTGTGTTATTTACGAGCCGGTGCAGATCTCTCAAGCGCAGTGGCAGAAAGGTCAGTGTATACGAGCGTTCTGGACCGGCCCGTGACGTGTGTGTGATGTTTGATGGAGGGTGAATCGGCCACTGGACGCCAGAGATGAGATTATAGACCCAGAGCATCAGAACCGATCGCTGGTCACGGGGACCCGTCTGTTCATCACTGTCACACACACACGCACACACACACACACACACACACACACACGCCTGACCTTTACACTGACCCCTCCCTGTTTACAGGAACAGCTCATTATGTATTTTGTTTATTTTATCTAATTTAATCTTATTTTATTAGGTTATTATTTTTCTGTACATATTTAAAGGAATATTTTATTTTATTATTAATTTATTCTTTTTATTTTATGTAATTTAATCTTATTTTTTGGGGGTTATTGTTTTATGTCCATATTTAAAGTAATATTTAATATAATTCATTTATTTATTTCATGCAATTTAATCTAATGTTGTTGGGATATTGTTTTATGTCCATATTTAAAGGAATAGTTCATGTTATTATTTATTTAATCTAATTTATTCCTATTTTATTGGGTTATTGTTGTCTGTCCATATTTAAAGGAATAGTTCATTTTATTATTTGATTTTATTAGATATGTTAATCTAATTTAGTCATATTTTATTAGGTTAATGTTTTCTATCCATATTTAAAGGAATATTTTATTATTTATTTAATTTTTGTATCTAATTTAATCTTATTTTATTGGGTTATTGTTGTCTGTCCATATTTAAAGGAATATTTTATTATTTATTTTATTTTTTAATCTAACTTAGTCTTATTTTATTGTGTTGAATCCATATTAAAAGGAATAGTTCATCAGGCTGTGTGTGTGTGTGTGTGTGTGTGTGTGTGTGTGTGTGTGTCTGTCTGTCTGTCTGTGTGTGTGTGTGTGTGTGTGTGTGTCTGTGTCTGTGTGTGTGTCTGTGTGTGTGTGTGTGTGTGTCTGTGTGTGTGTGTGTGTGTCTGCTGAGTGCTGTAATCTGCGCCGCTGTGAGATATGGAAATGAATTTCTCTTGAGGAAATGTCTGTTATTGACATCATCATACGCTTGGCCTCGCTGTAGCTACTATATTAATTCAAGTATGCAAATGCAATTGAATTTGATACAGTTAATCTTGTCCTAATGCCGGCTGAAAGATGTGAGGAGCAATCAAATCTCTCTCAGGCCTTTCATTTACATCAGAGTTTTTAAATAAAATTAGTCAATTTGTAATTATGTGACCCAGCCAGTAATTAGTTTATTCATCGCTGCATTCAACTCCCCATTAGAGAGAGAGAGAGAGAGCTTATTTATTTATTTTTCTTTGCATGGGTAATGAGACACTCAATCTGTCTCTCATTTAATAACGTTCAGAGTCATGTGACTGAGATCAGCCTCCTGATTGGGTCGTTTGAACAGAACCGACTTCCTGCGACTACATGCGATAGTTATTAGCAGGTGTGAGACATTCTGGTCAAAACTGGGAAAAAATGTTTAACCGGTTCAGAAGAGATGCGAGATTAGGAATGTATTTGTCGTGTCTGATAAACAGCAGGTGAAAAACTGAATGAACTGAGTGTGTGTGTGTGTGTGTGTGTGTGTTTAAATGTGATGTTTTTCTCTTCCTGCAGTGCAAGTGGTCCAGAAAAGGCTTCATCAGAACCCGGTGGACTCTGGGTGACTGGTGAGTCCTACACCCCGAAACCTGATTTACAGAGAGAGAGAGAGAGCGAGAGAGAGAGAGAGAGCATAAACTATCACTGAGCCATTAAAACTCTATATTCATTATTATATCATGTGATGCACAACATGAGGGAGAGGAAATGATGACAGAACTGGACGCACATCCAAATAAAATTAAATAAAAACATTTAAAAATTAAGCACTCACTAAAATATGATTTTTAAAATAAAATAATTATTTAAAAATAAATCCAATAAATATAAAACAACAGGAATTTTGTTTAATTAAATTTAAATTAAATTTAAAATAAAGCACTTACTAATTTAAAAAAAAAAAAATTAAATAAAAGTCTGATTTCCATTACACGAGAGTAGATGTTAAAACTTCATGCTGATTTGTACTCGACTTTTGCCAAGATAAGCACCAACTAAGACATAGCTTTACAGTAACCTATACTTCTCCATCCATTTACGCCTCTTCTGTCTGGTGTTAATAGCTGCAGTGTATTTGTCGCGTCAGCACTCACAACGGCTGCAACCACAGTGCAGTCCCCCCATGACAACCGCCTGGATTGAGCGGAGTAGGGGACATCTCTAGGGTCTTCAAGTGGGCACCTTCCGTCCTCAGTGTTTCTTTGACTCCGTCCCCCACTCAACTCAGCCCAGCTTACTGACCTCTACTTCCCTCCTGCTGCTGAGACCTAACCACAATCTCACAATCTCTCCGCAACCCAACCATACGCGCCAACCCGTTTGACTAAGGCTGTCGAGCCCCACTGGTGCGTTAATATGCAGTTTCAGTGGCAACGGTTCCGTATGGCATACCACCTACCACAAAACACAATATCTGCCCAACCACCCGTCATTCACGCAATATACACAGGAACGTAATGACTGTAATTACTATGCAACCTATACAAATAAACCAACAGACTCTTCAAGTTTTCAAGAACCTGTACACAGCCAGCCAGACTCTTTCCGTCTCAACCACAGCCAGTTGCTGCTCCTTTCTGCTGCTTCAGATAAGTTCTTTACTGAGCGACGTAACTCTTGGCCACTGAATCCGACGTCTCTGAGGAACCGGGTTGTAGAGTGTGCCACAAAACCTCGACAACCCACTTCCACTGGATAAACCTGGACTCTCCATCCTCGCTGTTCTGCTTCAGTGGCCAGATGAGCATACCGCAGTTTCTTCCTCTCATATGCCTCATCTACCGCATCCTCCCATGGCACTGTTAACTCTATCAGTTGAACAATGCGTGCTGATCCAGACCACAAAACAATATCTGGTCGTAGGTTAGTGGTGGCAATCTCAGGTGGAACAATAAGCCGTTGATCAAGATCAGCCAGCATCTTCCAGTCCCTAGCAGCTTCCAGATGTCATTGGCGAGATTTGGTTTTAAAACCTTTTCTTGATGGTTGCTCGTCTGGGCGGAGGAATATTGTCTTCTGCATGTAATGTTTTGCTAGAACCGGCGGCAACTTATTGGTCATACTACGCTTGCCTTCCAATGCTAAAGCCAAACATCGCAATACTTGGTCATGGCGCCAAGTAAACCGACCCTGGCTAAGAGCCACCTTACATCCTGTCAAAATGTGCCTTAATGTGGCAGGTGATGAACACAAAGGACAAGAGGGATCCTCTCCTACCCAGAGGTTTAGGTTCTGCGGTGATGGGAGAACATCATATGTTGACCTGATAAGGAAACTGATCCTACTCTCTTCCATTGACCAAAGGTCTTGCCAGCCCATTTTGCGTTGTTCCACACTCTCTCATCTCATCCACTCTCCCTGCTGGCCTGGGAAATGGCCTTTATACACCTCATCCTCTCCTCCTGCTTTCGCACCTCTTTGACTACCAGCTTCCTCCTTTGAGCTGGGCCTGCCTTGTGCCATTTAGGAGGAGCTAAACTGAGCCCAAAACCCCTTCTTCCATGCTGTACCTGTCCCACGATATCCCCAATTTGAAGGTCAGCCTTTGCCTCTTCCACAGATTTCTTTGCTGACCACTTTCTACCAGTTTTTACCACAGTGGCTGCCTCCTTTACACATTTGACGCGTGACTCTACTAAGGTCATTTCCAGTCTGACCTTGGCACACTTAAACTCCTCGGTTAAAGTAACACTATGTAGTTTTTCAACCTTCATTATATATTTCCAAGACCCTTGTGATGGTACATCGACTTACAATAGGTTGAATGACACGTCTACCATAGCCTGACAGTGTCTGTATCGCTTTTACTGGCACCATGTAACTTCGGGTTTCGGGTAGGAACCCGAGCACAAAAAAACTACAAAATTCGACTGCTTTACGGCATACGTCACTTCCCCCACTTCCTCAGATTCTGACGTGAGAGCCCAACTAGCGTTTGATACCCGTCTGTATGTTGTTGTCATGACCGAAGCAACAACTAAAAGGAAGAAGGCAAAGGTTTTGTCAGAGGAGACTAAAAGAAGAAAAAGGGAGAGACAAATTAAAAGACCAGACGAGGATTACTATTGGAGGGAGAGCAAGTCAGTTTGAAGACGGTGAGAGTGTGCGCGTGCGCGACCGGCTCTCTCTCTGCTTGTTCTTTCAGTAACATGCACCCTGTCACAAGCGCAGCAGTCAGTCATCTGTAAAGTGTTTATACATTTATAAATAAATCAGGGACTCAGAGACTATCGCGCATTTATCTTCATGAATCAAATAATGCTAGTAGAGTAGCGAATTATCAATCTGGTAGCTACACTAACATGCTAGTTTACGATGGTTATAATAAATAATCTTTCAGGATAACTATCCTAATGTCTGCAGGCTGATATGTTTGTGTATTTATTTTTCTGCTGAAAGTGTCTTGCCTCTGGCTATAATGCAAATCGATTTTCAAATTTGCAGATTCATCTATGGTAGCGTGATATTATAATATTGACGATATATGGCTATTACCTACCACACAAACATTGAATTGAATTAGCATATCCGTTATGTAAAACAGTAGACAATAGGCTACTATAATGACACTGGCTTGTAAATGTGAGCTACGCGATCTTTTGACGTTGAAAAAAATAAAACCCATGAAATTATATTCATATGACATGCTGAAATATATGCCAATGAACCTGGGATGAAGACATTTCACACGCAACGCTAGCAGTCTGCCCGCGAGAACTCAAGACAGTATCGCTTGTCAACAAATGCACACGTGTATCGCCTGGTGTAACCATGACAGATTTTACGACAGTAGTAGAAGACAGTACTGTTTCCCAACTGTAGGGGGACCCCGAGAGCAAAAACCGCAAAAACGACATAAGTGTAGCTTTAAAGCAGAGACTGGCAGCTGCAATACTCCTTTACTATAAAGTCCCACTCTGCTGAGGCAGCGTGGAACTCCCAACCATTTCCTGATGTATGAACTTATTAACGCTTCCAGCTTACATTTACATTTACGTTTATTCATTTAGCTGACGCTTTTATCCAAAGCGACTTACAATTGCTATATATGTCAGAGGTCGCACGCCTCTGGAGCAACTAGGGGTTAAGTGTCTTGCTCAGGGACACATTGGTGTCTCACAGTGGATTCGAACCCGGGTCTCTCTCACCATAGGCATGTGTCTTATCCACTGCGCCATCACCACCCCCTACGACACACACGCAACCCTGCTTATCCACAGCTTATCAACACACAAGCTTATCCACTGTTGTCAAAGAAACCTCGTACACAGTCAGTGGCCACAGCAACCTTGGCAGTAGACCAAACTGAAAGCACCAGAGTTTCAGTTTGCCTGGTAGAGCACAGCTGTTTATGCTATTCAACCCTTCCACTGCTTGTCGTCTAACTTCTCCCACTCGAACTGTGTCCTTTAGATCCCCATCGTACCATCTCCCTAGACTCTTCACTGGCTTCTGAGAAACTGTTGGTATTGCCTCACCATTAATGAAGAATGTTTTATCTACTACCTTTCCTTTAACTATCGAGATGCTCCTTGATTTAGAGGGCTTAAATTGCATTCGTGCCCATTCAATATTATCTGTTAACTTCCCCAATAACCGATTAGTGCAGGCTACCGTTGTAGTCATGGTTGTCATGTCATCCATGTATGCTCTGATTGGTGGTAGTCGCATCCCAGAAGCCAGGCGCTCTCCTCCTACTACCCATTTTGATGCCCTAATGATTACTTCCATTGCCATGGTAAAAGCCAGTGGAGAAATGGTGCATCCTGCCATTATTCCAACCTCTAAGCATTGCCATGTAGTGCTGAATTCTGGAGTTGAGAAACTAAATTGCAAATCTCCAAAAATAGGCTTTCACTAAATTTGTTATCGACATCGGTACCCTGAAAAAATCAAATGATGCCCAAAGAAGCTCATGTGGCACTGAACCATATGCATTAGCCAAATCCAGGAATGTCACGTGGAGCTCCTTCCTCTCCTTTTGAGCTGATTGTATTCGTTGCTAGATAACACTGATGTGTTCTAAGCATCCTGAGAATCCTGGAATGCCCGCTTTTTGAACAGAAGTGTCAATGAAGCCATTCTTTAATAGGTAGGTTGACAATCTCTGAGCAATAATGCTGAAGAAAATCTTGCCTTCGACGTTTAATAGTGAAATAGGGCGAAACTGACTGATGCTTGTAGCATCTTTTTCTTTAGGTATAAAGACTCCCCCTGCTCTGCGCCATGCTCTAGGCACAACCTGCTTTTCCCAAGCCACTTTTATCAATTTCCACAGAATCCTTAGAACTCCTGCAGCACTCTTGTACACTCTGTACTGAACTCCATTAGGCCCTGGAGATGATGAAGCCCTTGCCTTTCTCACAACCTGCTCTATCTCTTTCCACTTAGGTGCACAGACCTCCATTTGGTATTCTGGTGGATTGACAGGTTGGATATGCCTGACGGAATTGACATAGGCTCATGCCTTTTTGCATCTCTATGCGTTTCCTCCAAATATCTCTCTAGCTCAACCCTAGATGCTTTTAAAGTGCCGTTCTTCTCACTGGTGAATAACTTCTTTACGAATCTGAATGGATCTTTATAAAAATTAGCGCTCGCACGCTCCTTCTTTTTGTAGCGTTTCCGTTTATGGCCCTAGAGATTGAACTAAAACGCTTACTAAACATGAATTTTTTAATTAAAATATAATACATAATTTAACAGAAACAAAGTAAACCACTTACTAAAAATATATTAAAATTATTAAAAATAAAAACAATAAATATAAATCAAATTTTTTTGTTTGTTTTTTAAATAAAAATAAAATAAAATTTTACTAACATTTAAATGTTTTATTCGCTCACATGCATGTCATGTTACTATTAACTGATTAGAAAACAGTGTTCATGTGAATGTGTTGTTAAATTATTCAAATATTAACTTTAAAATTTCAAGTTCATATTTAAGCTCAAAGGGGTTCGGATGACAAAAACAAAACATTTAGGAAACCTTTAAAAACACTATTATTCTTAAACCATTCACTGTCTAAATCCAAAGTTATTATCCTATGCAACTATAAAGAGTAAAATGCTGCATGTAAATGTGCGGAACGAATGCTTTCATAATTAATGGTGCTCGTGGATCTGGAAGCGCTTAATTAAGCAGAACTGCACCTGTAATAAGTCTCCGCCAGTCACTTGGGATAAAAGTTCCTGCTAAATGACTATCCGTTCTTCTATCCGGTGGATTTTTCCCCGTGAACTACAGATGCAGGAGCTTCTACAGTCTGAACCACAGGATTAGATTACAGATAA
>NW_027508857.1:447500-450000 GCF_051911475.1 Siphateles boraxobius | reverse complement strand
TAAATTTTAAAATATTGCTGATTACTTACAAAGCACTAAATGGTTTAGCTCCCCAGTACTTGAGCGAGCTCTTAACGCATTATAGTCCTTCACGTCTATTGCGATCTCAAAGTTCTGGCCAGTTGATAATACCTAGAATATCTAAATCGACTGCTGGCGGTAGATCCTTTTCCTATTTAGCACCAAAACTCTGGAACAATCTTCCTAACATTGTCCGGGAAGCAGACACAGTCTGTCAGTTCAAAGCTAGACTAAAAACACATCTCTTTGACCTAGCATTCACATAACACTCTATAGACTTCTATAATTCAATATTAGGCTGCTTAGATTAGGTCAGCCGGAACTGGGAACACTTCCCTTAAATCCTGATGTACTCGTTACATCATAAGAAGAATGGCATCTACGCTAATTTTAGTGTCTTTGTTTATCCCGAGGTTTTCCCGCAGCCTGCCGGATCCAGGCCGTTTCCAGAACTGACGAAGGACTTTCGCCTGGACCCGATGACAATGCAGTGCTGAAGTGCCGACTAGCCTCTCCCTATGGAGGATCCCTATACCACTCTACAGATAAAGCGTTGTGGAATTTTTCAGTTCGCGTACCTACCCGAAGTGATAAGATAAAATAAAATTCTGCATCAAAATTTATAGACAAGACAAGTAGTTTGTTTAGGGATGGTTTGTAAGGAATTACAAACCTGCACACATATATTCAAACGCACATAACTATAGAATCAATTCTTAATGCGCATGTGAACGCCATCAGCGTCTATCACAGGTTCACGTTTAAAGTCTGTTTAGAGAGAACGGTGTCGTCTTAGCGGCCCCTAATTTAATAACAAATGATCATTTAGACGGAAGTGAATCAATCAAAACTAACTTTAGCTGGAAAAAACATTTTTCAAGAGCCACTATAAAACCAAACCAATCTCTGTTACCTTAAATTATATGTTTATCTCTGTAAAGCTGCTTTGAAACAATCTACATTGTTAAAAGCGCTATATAAATGAGGATGACTTGACTTGACTTGACAAACGCCTAATACGTTACCAGTAGCGATGGGCATTTCAAGCAAAAATAATAATCGAAGATCGCTGGGTATTATTCAATTATTATCCGAAAATCGCCCCCTCCACCGCATCACGCACACATGCATGTATAGGCCACACACCAGAGCATGTGCGCAAAGCGGAGCGGTGTGACGCTTAAATATAAGTTAAAAAAACAACAACTAGACATACGTTTTATATTTATGTTTCATAATATAATGTTTTTTATTTATTTCATCTATGTTGATTATATGAAAAGGGAACCGCATGAGATGAGTCAGAAAGGAGCATAAGATGCCCAATATGTCGGAAAACATTTGGAATGGCTCAGACATGATTCTGACCACTTATTAAGTTTTGTTTTGTAGAAAGCCTTTCTTTAAAGTGAATTTCTTTTGTATAAATTGTATCTTCATTTTAATCAATGTTTCATCCGCAAATTGTCTGGATTAATAAATAAGAAGCAAAAATAGTAGATATAATCAGGACACGGAGGTGCGGGCGCGTGAACTGGAGCGCGTCTCATAAATCAACCGAAACTCAGCGTATAAGATACTTGTCTCACAGACCAGAGAAGTATATCTATAGAAAGCTTGAAATGTCTACTTTTAAACAAAATAATTAAAAACGAACAGAACGCTCTATAGGCGCGTTCACTACTGCGAAGATGGCGAGTCAGCATCGTTACCTTTATCTTTGCAGTCGACACTGACAGAAAACACTAGTTTATTAATAAACAATTCAAATGTGTCATGCAGAATCATTACTTTTGCAAATTTTTTGTGGCAAGCTTTAAGCGTGCGTTGAGATGCGCAATAGGGAATATATTGCGAAAACGCTCATTATGGTTTAGCATTCTCTCCCATATAGTATACATAACTTCAGTCGTGCACGGGCAGCCCTACTTATTACACATGTTAACCAGCACATGTATGCGTCTGTCATTAATCACTGCTGGCGTTCTGAGCGAGCGGCGCTTAATCTTCATAAAGCTTCGAAACCGGAAAAGGACAACCGGCTTCCGCTTCTAACCCGCTGTGAATCATGGGTAAATTCGCTAACCAGGAAAAAGGTGGATAGCTCATAAACCCCGCCTCCCCATGTTATTCAACGGGACGTGAGACCAACTAAACAATTAAATTACACTTCACAAGACAGTTTCTGTCATTTACTGTAGTTTTCATCACGCTGATGTAATTTCAAGTGTTTGTTTTTAAAATAAGTTTGTATTAATTAGTTATTTGATGCTATAAAAACTTCATGATTGACAGCTGTGATTGACAGGTTCTCTGAGCGAGGTAGTCACTGAAGCAACAATGGACTTTTTTTTCGGGATCTTTGGAGGACTGAGGAGATTGGAGATTTAAATTTACTATTTAATATTTACATGAGCTAAAGTTGATTTAGCTGTCCACCAAATTGTGATAGTTGTTTAATTGCAGTAATATGAGTAGG
>NW_027508857.1:420000-442500 GCF_051911475.1 Siphateles boraxobius | reverse complement strand
AGATAAAGTTAGTTTTGATTGATTCACTTCCATCGCAAAGATCATTAGTTATTAACTTAGCAGCCGCTAACACACACCGTTCTAACAGAAAAAAAAACTTTAATGCGATCCGGCCGCTCATTTGCATAAAACAGTGCCTTGTGGCTCTGAGACTTTTTCATCGCTTCCGCGTCGCCGCGCGAACCGGAATTATCCCGACAAAGTTTATCAGTACAGAGGAAAAGGGAAGGAGGCGTTCACAGCGGAGAGACTAGCGACACTCTGTGTGTGTGTGTGTGTGTGTGTGTGTGTGTGTGTGTGTGTGTGTGTGTGTGTGTGTGTGTGTGTGTGTCCAGGCGCAGGTCCTTCATCAGATCCGGATACGGCCTGGATCCGGCGGACTGCAGTAAACCTCGGGATAAACGGAGAGACTAATATTAGCGTAGACGCCATCCTTCTTATGATATTAGCGTAGACGCCATTCTTCTTATGATGTAACGAGTACATGAGGATTTATGGGATGGGTTCTCTGTTCCGGCTGATTGAATTATAGAAGTCTATAGAGTGTTATGTGAATGCTAGGTCAAAGAGATGTGTGTTTAGTCTAGCTTTGAACTGACAGACTGTGTCTGCTTCCCGGACAATGTTAGGAAGATTGTTCCAGAGTTTTGGTGCTAAATAGGAAAAGGATCTACCGCCAGCAGTCGATTTAGATATCCTAGGTATTATCAACTGGCCAGAGTTTTGAGATCGCAATAGACGTGAAGGACTATAATGCGTTAAGAGCTCGCTCAAGTACTGGGGAGCTAAACCATTTAGTGCTTTGTAAGTAATCAGCAATATTTAAAAATGTATACGATGTTTAATAGGGAGCCAATGCAGTGTTGACAGAACCGGGCTAATATGGTCGTACTTCCTGGTTCTGGTAAGAACTCTAACGGCTGCGTTTTGAACTAGCTGTAGTTTGTTTATTAAGCGTGCAGGGCAACCACCCAGTAGAGCATTACAATAATAATAATAATAACCTTTATTTTCTATAGCGCCTTTAAATGTACATCTCAAAGCGCTGTACAAAAACAATTAAAACAGCAAAGATACAACACACAAAGAAACATAATACACAATAAATAAAAATAACAGAAGAGAATTCCAAAATTTTGGAGCCAATGAAGAGAAAGTCCTATCTGCCATTAATCTCAAATGAGTTAAGGGAACAGTTAAAAGACCAGTTTCCGAAGAACGAAGATGACGTTTTGGAGTATATGGTGTTAAAAGCACCTCTGCCAGTGGCTCGCGGGACATCTAATAACCCGTAGCCTGCTGGAGTAAGTTCATTAAAAATGAACTTTCTGTAAAGCTGCTTTGAGACAATGTGTATTGTGAAAAGCGCTATACAAATAAATTTGAATTGAATTGAATTGAATTAAAAAGACCGTCCGAATGTTTGTGGCATGTTTCCACTATACTTAAAAAGTCAAGTTTTTCTTCCAGAATGATGTCAGATAAAGCCGGCGCTTTATTGTTGACAGAGCGAGCATTAAAACATGCAGACTTCAACAGGCACGGAGACTCCGAAACCTCCCGTAAATGCTCTTTGTATGTTAGCACGGTCAAGTTGTTATGGTTAATCCCAGCAAGTTTACACACAGGCTTTTGGGGTTTACGAAGAAACACAGGGCAGGGAATAGCATCAGCATCAGATGAGCAACATATAACACTGCGCCTTGAGGAGCGATGTAAGTAGCGCTAATGCCGAAATAATCTAGCATCATCACAGTTAGCATAGATGTCGTGTGCTAAATAAAAGTTCCGTTTCAATTTCAACAGTTGGCAAACAGTGTACCTTATTGCCATACGGGAAGAATCCACACTAATAGCAGCCTCGCAGAAGTGTAGGTCCAAAGGAGGGCACCAGTAGAGTTTGTTCCAGCAACAGTCGTTTAAAATTAGCAACAATAGGCCAACAGGTGAAACTAGAACGCACATCGTAATTCAGTAGTTCGAAAAGGTTTTTCTATCTTCAAACTTCTTCAAGCTTCAAATACTCCAAGACCATTGTCTAATATTTGTTAATATAAGGAAAAAAGAAAAAACAAACAAAACAGGAGAGAGGAGCGGCAGCCAAGATGCGCCAGCGTTCCCCCAGTCCTCATCATCCAGCCTTAATGTCTTGAACGCATCTTGAACGACTAACTGTTCTGCATTTGTCATTGAGAGCATATGACGTAATTTAGATATATTTTTTAGATGGAAAAATGCGGTTTTACAGACACTAGACACGTGACTTTCAAATGAAAGATTGGTATCAAAGAGCACACCCAGGTTCCTAACTGACGACGAAGACTTAACAGAGCAGCCATCAAGTGTTAGACGGTATTCTAGGTTATTACGTGTGGAAGTTTTTTGTCCAATAATTAGAATCTCTGTTTTTTCAGAATTAAGTAGTAGGAAATTACTAGTCATCCAATTTTTCATATCAGCTATGCATTCCGATAATTTTGTGAATTGGTAAGTTTCGTCAGAGCGTGAAGAAATATAGAGCTGAGTATCATCAGCATAACAGTGAAAACTAATGCCATGCTTCCTAATGATATCTCCTAATGGTAGCATGTACAGAGTGTGTGTGTGTGTGTGTGTGTGTGTGAGAGAGAGGGTAGCATGTACAGAGTGAAAAGCAGCGGTCCTAGTACTGAGCCTTGTGGTACGCCATACTGAACTTGTGATCGATAAGACATCTCTTCATTTACTGCTACAAACTGATAGCGGTCAGATAAATATGATTTAAACCATGCTAATGCAATTCCACTAATGCCAACATAATTTTCAAGTCTATTTAAGAGAATGTTGTGGTCAATGGTGTCAAATGCAGCACTAAGATCAAGTAACACTAATAGAGAGATACAACCACGATCGGATGATAAGAGCAAATCATTTGAGACTCTAATGAGAGCTGTCTCAGTGCTATGGTGCGGTCTAAATCCTGACGGGAAATCCTCGCAGATATCATTTCTTTCTAAACAGGAACATAGTTTGGAGGATACTGCCTTTTCTAGTATCTTTGACAGAAAAGGTAGATTTGAGATCGGCCTGTAATTGACTAATTCTGTAGGATCAAGTTGGGTTTTTTAACAAGTGGTTTAATCATAGCCAGCTTAACATTTTTTGGTATGTATCCTAGAGACAAAGATGAATTAATGATATTGAGAAGAGGATCTATGACTTCTGGAAGCGTCTCTTTCAGTAGTTTAGTCGGTATAGGGTCTAACATACATGTTGTCGATTTAGATGTTTTAACGAGTTTAGAAAACTCTTCCTCTCCTATAGCAATGAATGACTGTAATGTTTCGTCAGTGAGACTACACTGCACTCCCTGATGTGATGTTGTAGTAGACGGTTGCACAGTTATAATTTTTTCCCTGATATCAATCTTATAAGTGAAGAAGGTCATAAAGTCATTACTGTTGTGCTGCTTGCATTTTTTGTCAGTTTAGCCACTGTTTCAAATAAATACCTAGGATTATGTTTATTTTCTTCTAATAGGGTTGAAAAATAAGCAGATCTAGCAGCTTTTAAAGCCTCTCTGTAAGCAATCGAGCTCTCCTTCCATGAAATCCGAAATACCTCTAGTTTTGTTTTCTTCCTGTTTTGCTCCATTTTTCTGGCTGCTGTCTTAAGGGCCTGTGTGTGTGTGTGCGTGTGTGTGTGTGTGTGTGAGTGTGCGTGTGTGTGTGTGTGTGCGTGTGTGAGAGAGAGAGTGCTCGGTGTACCACGGCGTTGGACTATTTTCTTTAATGTTCTTTAAGCGCAGCGGAGCAACTGTATCTAAAGTGCTGGAAAAGAGAGAGTTAAAAGTTTCTGTCACAATATAGAGTTCTTCTAAGCTATCTGGGATGCTGAGATTATGAAACTGATCTGGAAGATTATTATTAAAGCAATTTTTTGTGGCAGAAGTGATAGGTCTAACATATTTTTAACACAGAGTCGGCTTTGAAGTTTTAAATGAAGTTTACACGAGACTAGATAATGATCTGAGATGTCGTCGCTCTGCTGCAGAATTTCAACAGCATCAACATTGATTCCATGTGATAATATTAGATCTAGAGTATGATTACGACAATGAGTAGGTCCTGACACGTGTTGTCTAACTCCAATAGAGTTAAGAATGTCTTTAAATGCCAATCCCAATGCATCTTTTTCATTATCTACATGTATATTAAAATCACCAACAATTAGGACTTTATCTGCAGCCAATACTAACTCTGATAGAAAGTCAGCAAATTCTTTGATAAAGTCTGTATGGTGCCCTGGTGGCCTGTATACAGTAGCCAGCTTAAAATCTCAAACATGATTTATCATTTGCACTAGATATTGTTACATTGAGCACCAACACTTCAAAAGAATTATATTTGAAACTAGACTTAGTAATTCTGAAAATAATACTATAAATTACAGCAACACCTCCCCCTTTGCCTTTCAGACGAGGTTCATGTTTATAACAGTAATCTTGGGGGGTGCACTCATTTAAAGTAATGTAATCGTCTGGTTTTAGCCAGGTTTCTGTCATACACAGCACATCTAGGTTATAATCTGTAATCATATCATTAACAAGTGTTTTTGAAGAGATCGAATATGCAGCAACCCAAGCTTTATAATTTGTTCATTCGTATTATATCTGTTTTTTATTTGTTGAACATCAATTTTTACTCTTAGATGGGTTTAGGAGTTTTTGTATGTCCTAATTCGGGGAACAGACACAGTCTCTATATGATGATATCTAGGTGAAAGAGCCTCTATGTGATGGGATTTATCTGACCTTGGTGATGCGAGGCCGCTAGCAGACGGTCGGTTTAGCCAGTTTGTCTGCTTCCTGACCTGAGCCCCAGATTGTCATGTTTTATCTCTAAGACTGAGCCAAATTACTAGAGAGAAGAGCAGCACCATCCCAGGAGGGATGAATACCATCTCTTTTCAACAGGTCAGGTTTCCCCCAAAAACTTTTCCAATTTGTCTACGAATTCTATATTATTTTGCGGACACCACTTAGACAGCCAGCCATTGAGTGATGACAATCTACTAACTATCTCATCACTCCTTCGAACAGGAAGAGGTCCAGAGCAAATTTCAGTGCCTGACATCGTACTTGCGAGTTCAAACACCTCTTTAATGTTCATTTTAGTGATCTCCGTCTGGCGAAGTCGAACATCATTAGTGCCGGCGTGAATAAGAATTTTACGATTAGCATTAGCCAGCACTTTTAAATTTGCTTTGATGTCAAGCGCTCTGGCTCCCGGCAAACTTGTGACTATAGTGGCTGGTGTCTCTATTTTCACGTTCCGTGTAATAGAATCGCCAATATCTAGGACACATTCAACAGGATTCTCAGTGGGTGTTTCACTGAGTGGGGAGAATCTGTTTGATGTTGTAATCGGAACGGAAGAGCGGTGTTTTGTCCCGCGACTAAAGCGCCTCACGCTCAACCAGTTGCCCTGCTGCACGGGCTCTACTACAGCCGGAACCGAGCAATGTACAGTGTTCTCGAAGCTAGTCGTATCCAAAGTAGTATCTAAAGCCCTTGCACTCTTATTGTCCTCAATTAAAGTTTGGATGTGTGTATCTAGTTCTGAAATCTTCTCCGTCAGCCTGACTATCTCCCTGCATTATCACATGTACATCCTGTGCTGACAGAGAAGGCTATACTATACATGTTAAAGAAGTGCAAGTGACAATAACAGGAGAAGACATTACTCACCGTTTTTGTTGACTGATTCTACTTTCCTTATTTGCTTGATAGACTCGTAAAAGGCGCGAGAGGAAAAAAAGACGGCAAGCATGGATATGGCAGGTTAACAGGCTAGATACTAGCGTGTTGTGCTAGCGATAATGATTTGGATTAAAACAAGCGACATCAGATTAATGTGTTAGGCAATATTAGACAATATCTAATATATGTTGATGAATAAGTTAAATTTAGCAAATAAGAACAGCAAGGAATGATAGTGAATAGAGATTCAAACAGAAAACTATACAGTGCTTACAGACGCAGACCAGCAGCAAGGCAGACAGGAGCAATCGATCAAACAGGCAAAACATTGAGGCGTATAATGTAAAATCAAACTATGTTGGCTTTCTGAAGGCATAACTATATCCTAATATGTATTAAAATGTATAATTCATCCGGTGACGGCAGATGTCGACGTGAAACTCTTTTCTGAAATCGTGTCCCTCTTTTGGTTTCACTGTACATGTTCAAACTGAACCACAAACACACGTGAAAACACCTTTAGTCATTGCATTCATGATCTAAAAGGACATGATTGGTCACACTGCTTAAACTCCCCCTGTAGTCAATTATTTTGTCCCTTAAATCTCTTCACCAAAATGACATATTTAAATGTTTTTTCCTCGAAATTCTTCGTGCCTTAAAATATCTTGAATGTAACTCGACACCCTTGCCTCATTTAGTATGTGCGGTTCTATGAATATGCAAATGAGCCCCGCCTCCACTCACTCACTCACTCAGAGATCCACTCGTTGACGATCACACGTTGATCTGATTGGTTACAAGGTAGTTTGTGACGTCAGAAACACCAGCGATTTCAAACCGTGTTTTTGAGACTGTCTTTGGTTCACTGCAGTTTTGAGGAGAAAATACTCAGCAATGCTGTCGACTTATGAATTTACACATCGATTGTGTTAAAGCATATTAAAAACACCACATAGACATATAAACAACATTAAAAGCTGGATTTTCACCTCAGGGAGACTTCAATGCCACAACTAACTGATGGTAAATGTAAAGCTTTGAGCAGATCGATGTATAACATCAGCAGAGCTCACAGTTAGTTACTCAGATCTGAGATCTTCAGCTGAATAATGATGGTTGTCTTTCTAGAGCTGCTTTACAGCACAATTCAACTTGCATCATTGATTCTGTTATTTTATTTCTGTGAAGCTGCTTTGAAACCATCTTAAATTATTGAATCATAAAAATGTATTGAAATGTACACTTGAATCATATTTTTGCACAAGAATGAAGCGTTTCCACGGATCTGTAATCGACTCGTCCGCGAGCCTGAGATTATCTGAGCAAAAATTGGTGATGAATTTCCTTCTTCGGTTCAGAGTTTATTAAGTCTCGCCCATTGAACTCGTATGTGTTCGTTTGTGACTGGTAATTAAAACCCTGTCAGGAGCAGGTTAGTAAACCGACCTGTTTTTAACTGTCCTTTCACTGAAATATACTTACCAACCTGTTTGTGTTTCACGTTTATCAGTGAATCTAGCGTTTCAGATTTCTGTAATAATTCTGATTAACATGGTCAACATCCGCTGAACTTATGAGACATTCAGACATGTTTTCTGTAAAGCTATTGACATCGAATCACATCTGTAAAGCTGATTTGTGATGTGGAAAATGCTATACTCATCAACATGTCTTAAAACGTTTAACCTGACATGAAAAAGTTAACTTTGAAAACCTTTACATGGAGGCTATGAAAGCGGTGTGTGAGATGTATTGCACTGATTATTAGTTCATGACTGCATTAACAGATGTGATGTTAAATGCTGTTTTTGAACGTTTGTCTCATAGTTCAGTTATCCGAGCTCTTCCCCGACCGGCTGATCCTGGGTTTGGAGATTCGTGTGAAAGTGTCCGATTACGTGCAGGACCGCATTCGCTCGCTGCGATCGGCAGAACCGGGCCGGTACCAGAACATCTCCTGCCTGCGCAGCAACGCCATGAAGTACTTGCCCAACTTCTTCACCAAGGGACAGGTAGTGTGTGTGTGTGTGTGTGTGTGTGTGTGTGTGTGTGTGTGTGTGTGTGTGTGTGTGTGTGTGTGTGGAACAGCGACACAGTCTCCAGATCAGCACTGGTGTGTGTGTGTGTGTGTGTGTGTGTGTGTGTGTGTGTGTGTGTGTGTGTGTTGAACAGCGACACCGTCTCCAGATCAGCACTGCTGTGTGTGTGTGTGTGTGTGGAACAGGGACACCGTCTCCAGATCAGCACTGCTGTGTGTGTGTGTTTGGGGAACAGCGACACTGTCTCCAGATCAGCACTACTGTGCGTGTGTGTGTGTGTGTGTGTGTGTGTGTGTGTGTGTGTGTGGAACAGCGACACTGTCTCCAGATCAGCACTGCTGTGTGTGTGTGTGTGTGTGTGTGATGTTCATTTAGTTGAACCTGACCAAGAGATCCAATGAAAAACAATATCTGACATGTAGAACATTCTTAAATAAAATTGCAGGTTTTGCTGATCAACTCGATGAAAAACACCCATCATTACATGTGGCTTTTTACCCAACAATCATAAACATGCACACTATCTTCATCGTGAGGGTGTTGATGGGGATTCGGCGCTCAGAGTCGTGTGTTACGAGGCTGGAGATGTTCTTCTCGCTCTCTTAACGTAATTATACAACTGAAAACAAGGTCCCAATTTGACAAATTTTTGTAGATTTGTTACAGAACTTAATATTGGTTTAATATCTGAAACAATAAATTCATATAACATATTGCCATTTGCCAATTTAAGTTAGAGGTTATTCAATTTATGATGATTTAAGAACTTTCTTCTTGGGTTTTAAGAATCTTGTCAAAAAATAGTTTTAGGATGATAAAATATTAACTTTATTCTTAAGTTCGAAAATAAGAACAAAATGGCTGTTAAGATGAATTTTATTCTTAAGAAAGTCTGTTGAATCTGTCTCCTGAACAGCTTGTCTGGGTTTACTTAGCATTAATGATTGGATGAACACTCATCCCGATGAAGAAAAGGTGTAATCGTAGTCGCTGGGTCACAGCAGCGGTTCCTTTGCGTCGTCCTGATTGAAACTGGCCCACTGGAAAAGTTTGACACAAGTTCTCAATTTCTCTGAAGAGTTTTATTACCTCATCAATGCTCTGAATCAACAGTCTGTATTAAAATACAGGTAAACCTCCTTCTGTGTTCTTCTGCCTCTGGCTTTATAAAAGCAAAAGCTCTTCTGTGTGAACTTCCCCTTCATTCACTCGCTCTGTACAACTCTGAACGAAGCGCTCATCTACTACTGCTTTTATCACAGACTGCATCACTAAATGAGACACTAAATACGCACTGAAGTCCTGATTTATAATGGAGACTTCTGAGTGAATCCCTGTCCCTGAAGACGTTCTGGTGCTCTCGCTCTGCCTCAGCTTGTCTTCTGTGCGGTGCAACAGGAATAATCCAGAAACACACTCTAAGGCATAGACTCGTATACTTCAAGGACCGATACTGAAGCGGAAATGTTTTATAATGTCTAGTGCAGAGAGGTCTTTGAAACCAGCGAAACTCCTTTCAGGACAACAGCGTGTGAAGTCTGGGCACAAAAGAGACCCCGAACCAACTCTTTAAGAAACGTTTACGGGTCTTAATTTAAAGTAACTTTTGTCAAATCATGTGAAAACAAAGATTGCATTTGCAAAAACTTTGCACATGCATTTTAAACTAGGATTTTCCCTTTTCTTTAGTTTGGAAAGTTCTCTCTGATTCGGCATTTCTGTCGTCTCCAGTTTGAGCTGATTCTGATGTAAATCTCACTCTCATCCAAGCCTGATGCTCTTGTTTGGGGAATTCCTGCTTCTGTGATGGACTGAGTGTGTTTGAGTAAATTAATAGATGGGAAAGGTCTAAAACACCTGTGTAGACGTCAGTACAGTAGTAGATGAAATCAGTGACTTTAAAGGGTTAGTTCACCCAAAAATGAAAATGATGTCATTAATGACTCACCCTCATGTCGCTCCGAGCCCGTAAGACCTCCGTTCATCTTCGGAACACAGTTTAAGATATTTTAGATTCAGTCCGAGAGTTTTTTGTCCCTCCATTGAAAATCTATTTGCGGTATACTGTCCTTGTCCAGAAAGGCAATAAAGACATCATCAAAGTAGTCCATGTGACATCAATGGGTTAGTTAGAATGTTTTGAAGCATCGGAAATACATTTTGTTCCAAAAATAACAAAAACGACGACTTTATTCAGCATTGTATTCTCTTCCGGTTCTGTTGTGGATCCGCGTTCATGAGTCCGCTGACGTAAGACGAGCTGACGTGTGTCTGGTGCGCCCGAGCTTCGTTTACAGTCTGAGGGAGACGCACGCTGTAAACAAAACAATCTTTGCAAACATGTCTAAGGATTTCGACACGGGAAGACTTGCATTTTTTTTTAACCAGACATATTTATTTGAACCCGAATACACGGATGCACCAGATAACACGTCAGCAGCGTCTTACGTCAGCAGCGTCACTGGCCTTGTGAACGCGGATTGACAACAGAACCGGAAGAGAATACAATGCTGAATAAAGTCATCGTTTTTGTCATTTTTGGAACAAAATGTATTTTCGATGCTTCAAAAAATTCTTACTAACCCACTGATGTCACGTGGACTACTTTGATGATGTCTTCATTTCCTTTCTGGACAAGGACAGTATACCGCACATACATGTTCAATGGAGGGACCGAAAGCTCTCGGACTAAATCTAAAATATCTTAAACTGTGTCCCGAAGATGAACGGAGGTCTTACGGGCTTGGAGCCACATGAGGGTGAGTCATTAATAACATAATTTTCATTTTTGGGTGAACTAACCCTTTAAGTGAACATCTGTTCTTTTTGAACAGCCAAATCGGCACTCTCTTATTTGATCATATTAATCAAACTTTCTTCCACCATCTTAGCAATCATCTACTCTATTCATTCTGTTGACTCCACTGTTGTTGAATGAGATGTTCAGTGTCCTTAAAATACTTTGTACCATCTATTTCTAACCGTAAAGATTAATTTAGTAGAAAATGCTAAGTTTATGCTAAGTTATTATGAATCAGGTTTATATTCACACTGTAAAAAAATATTTTTCAAAGTTGTAAATAAAGAGAAGATTATAGAAGTATACCTTAAGGCCAGTTGTTCCTGCGGTGACAGACACACACTGCAGTACTTCACTCGACGCACAGATTCAACATGTTCAGTCGGCGAAAACACAACACACACTGATCTGATAAACCCGACGGTGTCAGTTTCCGTCTGTCTGTGCCTTTACAAGAAACACTATTTCAGTCTTTCTACCTAAGAATTTTACATTTAATTCAGTGTTTTTCCTCTAGTTTCTGTGATTATTTCTGAGTGAAATTTTTTCTAAAGTAAACAAATGCTGATTTTTCAGTTTCCAGCCAGTAGCGTGCAGAAACGGCGGCTCAGATTCATCAGCTGATTCTGCCCTCCATTGCTACGAGCCGAGATCTACGAGCCGAGATCTACGAGCCGAGATCTACGAGCCGAGATCTACGAGCCGAGATCTACGAGCCGAGATCTACGAGCCGAGATCTACGAGCCGAGATCTACGAGCCGAGATCTACGAGCCGAGATCTGAGAGCCGAGGTCTACTAAGAGCCGAGGTCTACTAAGAGCCGAGGTCTACTAAGAGCCGAGGTCTACTAAGAGCCGAGATCGACTGTGATGTGATCACTTCATTAAACATGACTGACTCGCCAACGCAGTTCTTTACTCCACTGCATCCCACACTTTACTCCACACCATCCCACGCTTTACTCCACAGCATCCCACGCTTTACTGCACTGCATCCCACGCTTTACTCCACTGCATCCCACGCTTTACTCCACACCATCCCACGCTTTACACCACTGCATCCCACGCTTTACTCCACACCATCCCATGCTTTACTCCACACCATCCCACGCTTTACTCCACTGCATCCCACGCTTTACTCCACTGCATCCCACGCTTTACTCCACTGCATCCCACGCTTTACTGCACTGCATCCCACGCGTTACTCCACTGCATCCCACGCTTTACTCCACACCATCCCACGCTAAACTCCACTGCATCCCACGCTTTACACCACTGCATCCCACGCTTTACACCACTGCATCCCACGCTTTACTCCACAGCATCCCACGCTTTACTGCACTGCATCCCACGCTTTACTCCACTGCATCCCACGCTTTACTCCACACCATCCCACGCTTTACACCACTGCATCCCACGCTTTACTCCACACCATCCCATGCTTTACTCCACACCATCCCACGCTTTACTCCACTGCATCCCACGCTTTACTCCACTGCATCCCACGCTTTACTCCACTGCATCCCACGCTTTACTGCACTGCATCCCACGCTTTACTCCACTGCATCCCACGCTTTACTGCACTGCACCCCACGCTTTACTCCACTGCATCCCACGCTTTACTCCACTGCATCCCACGCTTTACTCCACTGCATCCCACGCTTTACTCCACACCATCCCACGCTTTACTCCACACCATCCCACGCTTTACTCCACACCATCCCACGCTTTACTCCACTGCATCCCACGCTTTACTCCACTGCATCCCACGCTTTACTGCACTGCATCCCACGCTTTACTCCACTGCATCCCACGCTTTACTCCACTGCATCCCACGCTTTACTCCACTGCATCCCACGCTTTACTCCACACCATCCCACGCTTTACTCCACACCATCCCACGCTTTACTCCACACCATCCCACGCTTTACTCCACTGCATCCCACGCTTTACTCCACTGCATCCCACGCTTTACTCCACTGCATCCCACGCTTTACTGCACTGCATCCCACGCTTTACTCCACTGCATCCCACGCTTTACTCCACTGCATCCCACGCTTTACTGCACTGCATCCCACGCGTTACTCCACTGCATCCCACGCTTTACACCACTGCATCCCACGCTTTACTCCACTGCATCCCACGCTTTACTGCACTGCATCCCACGCGTTACTCCACTGCATCCCACGCGTTACTCCACTGCATCCCACGCGTTACTCCACTGCATCCCACGCGTTACTCCACACCATCCCACGCTTTACTCCACACCATCCCACGCTTTACTCCACAGCATCCCACGCTTTACTCCACTGCATCCCACGCTTTACTCCACTGCATCCCACGCTTAATACCACTGCATCCCACGCTTAATACCACTGCATCCCACGCTTTACTCCACACCATCCTACGCTTTACTCCACTGCATCCCACGCTTTACTCCACTGCATCCCACGCTTTACACCACAGCATCCCACGCTTTACACCACTGTATCCCACGCTTTACTCCACTGCATCCCACGCTTTACTGCACTGCATCCCACGCGTTACTCCACTGCATCCCACGCTTTACACCACTGCATCCCACGCTTTACACCACTGCATCCCACGCTTTACTCCACTGCATCCCACGCTTTACTCCACTGCATCCCACGCTTTACTCCACTGCATCCCACGCTTTACTGCACTGCATCCCACGCGTTACTCCACTGCATCCCACGCGTTACTCCACTGCATCCCACGCGTTACTCCACTGCATCCCACGCGTTACTCCACTGCATCCCACGCGTTACTCCACTGCATCCCACGCTTTACTCCACAGCATCCCATGCTTTACTCCACTGCATCCCACGCTTTACTCCACACCATCCCACGCTTTACTCCACACCATCCCACGCTTTACTCCACACCATCCCACGCTTTACTCCACTGCATCCCACGCTTTACTCCACTGCATCCCACGCTTTACTGCACTGCATCCCACGCGTTACTCCACTGCATCCCACGCGTTACTCCACTGCATCCCACGCGTTACTCCACTGCATCCCACGCTTTACTCCACTGCATCCCACGCTTTACTCCACAGCATCCCACGCTTTACTCCACTGCATCCCACGCTTTACTCCACTGCATCCCACGCTTTACTCCACTGCATCCCACGCTTGCATCCCACGCTTTACACCACTGCATCCCACGCTTTACTCCACTGCATCCCACGCTTTACTCCACACCATCCCACGCTTTACTCCACACCATCCCACGCTTTACTCCACACCATCCCACGCTTTACTCCACTGCATCCCACGCTTTACTCCACTGCATCCCACGCTTTACTCCACTGCATCCCACGCTTTACTGCACTGCATCCCACGCTTTACTCCACTGCATCCCACGCTTTACTCCACTGCATCCCACGCTTTACT
Source organism: Siphateles boraxobius (assembly GCF_051911475.1). Lineage (NCBI taxonomy): Eukaryota > Metazoa > Chordata > Actinopteri > Cypriniformes > Leuciscidae > Siphateles > Siphateles boraxobius. The sequence continues at coordinate 428,500 of NW_027508857.1, read as the reverse complement.
GCACTGCATCCCACGCGTTACTCCACTGCATCCCACGCTTTACACCACTGCATCCCACGCTTTACTCCACTGCATCCCACGCTTTACTGCACTGCATCCCACGCGTTACTCCACTGCATCCCACGCGTTACTCCACTGCATCCCACGCGTTACTCCACTGCATCCCACGCGTTACTCCACACCATCCCACGCTTTACTCCACACCATCCCACGCTTTACTCCACAGCATCCCACGCTTTACTCCACTGCATCCCACGCTTTACTCCACTGCATCCCACGCTTAATACCACTGCATCCCACGCTTAATACCACTGCATCCCACGCTTTACTCCACACCATCCTACGCTTTACTCCACTGCATCCCACGCTTTACTCCACTGCATCCCACGCTTTACACCACAGCATCCCACGCTTTACACCACTGTATCCCACGCTTTACTCCACTGCATCCCACGCTTTACTGCACTGCATCCCACGCGTTACTCCACTGCATCCCACGCTTTACACCACTGCATCCCACGCTTTACACCACTGCATCCCACGCTTTACTCCACTGCATCCCACGCTTTACTCCACTGCATCCCACGCTTTACTGCACTGCATCCCACGCGTTACTCCACTGCATCCCACGCGTTACTCCACTGCATCCCACGCGTTACTCCACTGCATCCCACGCGTTACTCCACTGCATCCCACGCGTTACTCCACTGCATCCCACGCTTTACTCCACTGCATCCCACGCTTTACTCCACAGCATCCCACGCTTTACTCCACTGCATCCCACGCTTTACTCCACTGCATCCCACGCTTTACTCCACTGCATCCCACGCTTGCATCCCACGCTTTACACCACTGCATCCCACGCTTTACTCCACTGCATCCCACGCTTTACACCACTGCATCCCACGCTTTACTCCACTGCATCCCACGCTTTACTCCACTGCATCCCACGCTTTACACCACTGCATACCACGCTTTACTCCACTGCATACCACGCTTTACTCCACTGCATCCCACGCTTTACTCCACTGCATCCCACGCTTTACTCCACTGCATCCCACGCTTTACACCACTGCATCCCACGCTTTACTCCACTGCATCCCACGCTTTACTCCACTGCATCCCACGCTTTACTCCACTGCATCCCACGCTTTACTCCACAGCATCCCACGCTTTACTCCACAGCATCCCACGCTTTACACCACTGCATCCCACGCTTTACTCCACTGCATCCCACGCTTTACTCCACTGCATCCCACGCTTTACACCACTGCATCCCACGCTTTACACCACTGCATCCCACGCTTTACACCACTGCATCCCACGCTTTACTCCACACCATCCCACGCTATACACCACACCATCCCACGCTTTACTCCACTGCATCCCACGCTTTACTACACTGCATCCCACGCTTTACTCCACTGCATCCCACGCTTTACTCCACTGCATCCCACGCTTTACTGCACTGCATCCCACGCGTTACTCCACTGCATCCCACGCTTTACTCCACACCATCCCACGCTTTACTCCACTGCATCCCACGCTTTACTCCACTGCATCCCACGCTTTACTCCACTGCATCCCACGCTTTACTCCACTGCATCCCACGCTTTACTCCACTGCATTCCACGCTTTACTCCACTGCATCCCACGCTTTACACCACTGCATCCCACGCTTTACACCACTGCATCCCACGCTTTACTCCACACCATCCCACGCTTTACTCCACACCATCCCACGCTTTACTCCACTGCATCCCACGCTTTACTCCACTGCATCCCACGCTTTACTCCACTGCATCCCACGCTTTACTCCACTGCATCCCACGCTTTACTCCACTGCATCCCACGCTTTACTCCACAGCATCCCACGCTTTACACCACAGCATCCCACGCTTTACACCACGCCATCCCACGCTTTACACCACGCCATCCCACGCTTTACACCACTGCATCCCACGCTTTACACCACTGCATCCCACGCTTTACTCCACTGCATCCCACGCTTTACACCACTGCATCCCACGCTTTACACCACTGCATCCCACGCTTTACACCACTGCATCCCACGCTTTACACCACTGCATCCCACGCTTTACTCCACAGCATCCCACGCTTTACTCCACAGCATCCCACGCTTTACTCCACAGCATCCCACGCTTTACTCCACTGCATCCCACGCTTTACTCCACTGCATCCCACGCTTTACTCCACTGCATCCCACGCTTTACTCCACTGCATCCCACGCTTTACACCACTGCATCCCACGCTTTACTCCACAGCATCCCACGCTTTACTCCACAGCATCCCACGCTTTACTCCACAGCATCCCACGCTTTACTCCACAGCATCCCACGCTTTACACCACTGCATCCCACGCTTTACTCCACTGCATCCCAGGCTTTACACCACTGCATCCCACGCTTTACACCACTGCATCCCACGCTTTACACCACTGCATCCCACGCTTTACACCACGGCATCCCACGCTTTACACCACTGCACCCTAGCTTTACTCCACTGCACGCCACGCTTTACTCCACTGCATCCCACGCTTTACTCCACTGCATCCCACGCTTTACTCCACTGCATCCCACGCTTTACTCCACAGCATCCCACGCTTTACACCACTGCATCCCACGCTTTACTCCACTGCACCCCACGCTTTACACCACTGCATCCCACGCTTTACTCCACTGCATCCCACGCTTTACTCCACTGCATCCCACGCTTTACACCACTGCACCCCACGCTTTACTCCACTGCATCCCACGCTTTACTCCACTGCATCCCACGCTTTACTCCACTGCATCCCACGCTTTACGTTGCACTTGGTGAAACCCATTACATTAATCTCTACACTCTGTTCTTGAGCTAATTTGAGGGCCATAGATGTTTGATGGTCTGTAGCTATTGACTCTGTAGAAAGTTGGTGTCTTCTGCGCACCGTAAGCCTCAGCATGCACTGACCCGCTCTGGGAAGTTGTTGTTCCCAATCGCTTCCACTATTATAATACCACTAACAGTTGACCGTGGAATATTTAGTGAGGAAATTTCACGAATGTACTTATTTCATTGGAGGCAAACGATCACGGTCCCACGCTTGAGTTCGCTGAGCTCCTGAGAGCGACCCATTCTTTCACAGATGTGTGTAGAAGCGTCTGCATGCCTAGTGCTTGATTTATACAACTGTGGCCATGGAAGAGATTGGAACACCTGAATTCAATGATTTAGAGGGGTGTGCTAATAATTTGTGCAATATACTGTATAAATGCCCAACAGTCATGCCAATAAAGCTCTGATTATTCTGCCCCACAGGAATTTTTACTGGGAGTTCACTTTATGGGAATGTTTTATTTTTATTTTTATATAGGTTTAATAGGCATAATAATAATAGTAATAATAATAAAGACACGATCAGTGATTGGATTTAGAAGGCTGTGAGATGGGATGGATAAAATTGTTTTCTTGTTGGTCTGTTATTTTGTTACATATTCTTTCATCATTTATTGATGATAAACTTAATTCACATGCTGTCTATGGGTGACATCACGTGCAAGATAACAGGCATATGTTAATATAATCATTTCTTAAGCGCTTTTTCTTAATTAAAAATAATAATAATAATTCTTATTATTATTATAGGCCTATCTATATCCATCAAACTTGCATTTTGAAACCCATTTTCAAAAGTTTGGATTTTCAGGCCACCAAAACGCTGTTGTCGTGTAAATGAACAGCCAAAACACATAAAAAGTCTTCTGTTTTTAGTTGAAAACGGTGTTGTGTAAACGGCCTCTAAAACTTGATTAAAAAAACAGGATAGGTTGACTAAATATGTGTATACAGGAGCAGCAGGCGCTATTGTTCTTCCACATGTGCTGCGTTTGCAGTGCGCAACTGATCTACGGCTGTACCACAACAATCACAATATTTATTCTCTCTTTTTTTATTTCAAATCAATATTTTTAGCCTACATCCATTATGTCGCGTTGTTGAGGTACTGTGTAGATCTCTGCTCTGCTGTTATGCACGCACGCTCTTGGAGCGCATTGCCGGACCGCATCCGCGTGCGGTGTGAGCGCTAACCTATTAAAGGTGCTCAAAGCGATGTCACGCGTTTTTTAGGCCAAAACATTTTTTGTCACATACAACAAACATCTCCTCACTATCCGCTAGCTGCCTGTCCCCTGAACACACTGTAAAAAAAACACGGTCTCTGCAGACACCCCGGGCTCCACAAACGGCAACAAAAACAAACTGGGCTAACCCGCACCACGAAACATAACAAACTGTTCCAGCCAATAACCGATAAGAAGGGTTTGGGGGGTTAGTGCGCGGATGAGGAGGAGGGAGGGTCTAGCTAGCCTTCGTTTTGTTTGACAATACTTTAAACGTCAACAAGAAGTGATGTCACCCGACCTCGCTTAGAGCACCTTTAACATGGGTGCGGGGGAAAATACGCACCACATACGCACTGCGAACGTGTGAACCAGGCGTTAGCATAAACGACAACAAACCAAAGTTAAGTCTGACACAGAGAAAGGGATTCGTCTTTGGGAGAAAAAGAAATGACGTTTGGAAAAACTTTCAATTAATGTGTGTTAGGCTACTTCTAACATGTTTGGTTGGTAAAATAAATATGTTGTAAATTCAAATCAGAGCGTCTTCTGTGTCTGGAATGGATGTTTTCTTGAGTCTATAAGGTAACAATAATAAGATAACTATAATAAGATAATATTTTTTGAAATGGGTTTGAAATTTCGTCTATACTACTAGGTAGGCTACTTATACTATATTGACTGGGTTAAATAGAATTGCATTACTAAAAAGAGACTAAAATACCTAGAGACTCTATTAGACTAGAATGTGTTTCGTCGACTAAAACTAGACTAGACTAAAAAGAGTATGAACGTGACTAAAACTAATAAAAACTAAAATGACAGCTTGACACAAAGACTAAACTAAAATTAAAACAGGCTGCCAAAAACAACACTACTCCAGAGCACAAGGTGGCGCTGCGATCCGCTGAAGTGTTGCAGTAATTCAGCTTATTCGTTTATGACTTCTACAGCAACGAGCTCATTTAACATGACAAAAGGATCCACACAGTTTCTTCTCGAGCACAGCGCTGTAGACAAGGTTCCTTGACTTTAACCATTTTAAATGGAGAAGTTTTTAGTTTTAAGAAACTACACTTTCAAAATTTCTGAATTGCAAACTATCACTATTACTGCCATAGAATATGATACTGTACAATTCCACAAATCACAGGTAACATATGCTTGTTTTTTGCAGCTCAGTAAGATGTTCTTTCTCTTTCCGGATCCACACTTCAAGAAAACCAAACACAAGTGGCGCATCATTAGCCCTACGCTACTGGCGGAGTACGCGTACACACTCCGGGTCGGGGTAAGAGCGCTTTACTCTTTATGAGCCGTTCAAAACAAACCAATGCATGATGTTCAGTGCAAGAGCTTTAATTGATATCACATTTATCAACAGTTCAACTCTTCCAGCTTTAGGAGACGCCGTATAGTATTTGGTGTGTGTATGAGTGTGTGTATGAGTGTGTGTATGAGTGTGTGTATGAGTGTGTGTATGAGTGTGTGTGTGTGTGTGTGTATGAGTGTGTGTGTGTGTATGAGTGTGTGTATGAGTGTGTGTATGAGTGTGTGTATGAGTGTGTGTATGAGTGTGTGTATGAGTGTGTGTATGAGTGTGTGTGTGTATGAGTGTGTGTATGAGTGTGTGTGTATGAGTGTGTGTATGAGTGTGTGTATGAGTGTGTGTATGAGTGTGTGTATGAGTGTGTGTATGAGTGTGTGTATGAGTGTGTGTATGAGTGTGTGTATGAGTGTGTGTATGAGTGTGTGTATGAGTGTGTGTATGAGTGTGTGTATGAGTGTGTGTATGAGTGTGTGTATGAGTGTGTGTATGAGTGTGTGTATGAGTGTGTGTATGAGTGCGTGTATGAGAGTGTGTGTATGAGTGCGTGTATGAGAGTGTGTGTATGAGTGCGTGTGTATGAGTGCGTGTGTATGAGTGCGTGTGTATGAGTGCGTGTGTGAGTGCGTGTGTATGAGTGCGTGTATGAGTGCGTGTATGAGTGCGTGTATGAGTGCGTGTATGAGTGCGTGTATGAGTGCGTGTATGAGTGCGTGTGTATGAGTGTGTGTATGAGTGTGTGTATGAGTGCGTGTATGAGTGCGTGTATGAGTACGTGTATGAGTGCGTGTGTATGAGTGCGTGTGTATGAGTGCGTGTATGAGTGCGTGTATGAGTGTGTGTATGAGTGCGTGTGTATGAGTGTGTGTATGAGTGTGTGTATGAGTGCGTGTATGAGTGCGTGTATGAGTGCGTGTATGAGTGCGTGTATGAGTGCGTGTATGAGTGCGTGTATGAGTGCGTGTATGAGTGCGTGTATGAGTGCGTGTATGAGTGCGTGTGTATGAGTGCGTGTGTATGAGTGCGTGTATGAGTGCGTGTATGAGTGTGTGTATGAGTGTGTGTATGAGTGCGTGTGTATGAGTGTGTGTATGAGTGCGTGTGTATGAGTGCGTGTGTATGAGTGCGTGTATGAGTGCGTGTATGAGTGCGTGTATGAGTGCGTGTATGAGTGCGTGTATGAGTGCGTGTGTATGAGTGCGTGTGTATGAGTGCGTGTATGAGTGTGTGTATGAGTGTGTGTATGAGTGCGTGTGTATGAGTGTGTGTATGAGTGCGTGTGTATGAGTGCGTGTATGAGTGTGTGTATGAGTGCGTGTATGAGTGCGTGTATGAGTGCGTGTATGAGTGCGTGTGTATGAGTGCGTGTGTATGAGTGCGTGTATGAGTGCGTGTATGAGTGTGTGTATGAGTGCGTGTGTATGAGTGTGTGTATGAGTGCGTGTGTATGAGTGTGTGTATGAGTGTGTGTATGAGTGCGTGTATGAGTGCGTGTATGAGTGCGTGTATGAGTGCGTGTATGAGTGCGTGTATGAGTGCGTGTGTATGAGTGCGTGTGTATGAGTGTGTGTATGAGTGCGTGTATGAGTGCGTGTATGAGTGCGTGTGTATGAGTGCGTGTGTATGAGTGCGTGTGTATGAGTGCGTGTATGAGTGCGTGTATGAGTGTGTGTATGAGTGCGTGTGTATGAGTGTGTGTATGAGTGTGTGTATGAGTGCGTGTATGAGTGCGTGTATGAGTGCGTGTATGAGTGCGTGTATGAGTGCGTGTATGAGTGCGTGTATGAGTGCGTGTATGAGTGCGTGTATGAGTGCGTGTATGAGTGCGTGTATGAGTGCGTGTGTATGAGTGCGTGTGTATGAGTGCGTGTATGAGTGCGTGTATGAGTGCGTGTATGAGTGCGTGTATGAGTGTGTGTATGAGTGCGTGTGTATGAGTGTGTGTATGAGTGTGTGTATGAGTGCGTGTATGAGTGCGTGTATGAGTGCGTGTATGAGTGCGTGTATGAGTGCGTGTATGAGTGCGTGTGTATGAGTGCGTGTGTATGAGTGTGTGTATGAGTGTGTGTATGAGTGCGTGTATGAGTGTGTGTATGAGTGCGTGTATGAGTGCGTGTATGAGTGCGTGTGTATGAGTGCGTGTGTATGAGTGCGTGTGTATGAGTGCGTGTATGAGTGCGTGTGTATGAGTGCGTGTATGAGTGCGTGTATGAGTGCGTGTATGAGTGTGTGTATGAGTGTGTGTATGAGTGCGTGTGTATGAGTGTGTGTATGAGTGCGTGTGTATGAGTGCGTGTGTATGAGTGCGTGTATGAGTGCGTGTATGAGTGCGTGTATGAGTGCGTGTATGAGTGCGTGTATGAGTGCGTGTGTATGAGTGCGTGTGTATGAGTGCGTGTATGAGTGTGTGTATGAGTGTGTGTATGAGTGTGTGTATGAGTGCGTGTGTATGAGTGTGTGTATGAGTGCGTGTGTATGAGTGCGTGTATGAGTGTGTGTATGAGTGCGTGTATGAGTGCGTGTATGAGTGCGTGTATGAGTGCGTGTGTATGAGTGCGTGTGTATGAGTGCGTGTATGAGTGTGTGTATGAGTGTGTGTATGAGTGTGTGTATGAGTGCGTGTGTATGAGTGTGTGTATGAGTGCGTGTGTATGAGTGTGTGTATGAGTGTGTGTATGAGTGCGTGTATGAGTGCGTGTATGAGTGCGTGTATGAGTGCGTGTATGAGTGCGTGTATGAGTGCGTGTGTATGAGTGCGTGTGTATGAGTGTGTGTATGAGTGCGTGTATGAGTGCGTGTATGAGTGCGTGTGTATGAGTGCGTGTGTATGAGTGCGTGTGTATGAGTGCGTGTATGAGTGCGTGTATGAGTGTGTGTATGAGTGCGTGTGTATGAGTGTGTGTATGAGTGTGTGTATGAGTGCGTGTATGAGTGCGTGTATGAGTGCGTGTATGAGTGCGTGTATGAGTGCGTGTATGAGTGCGTGTATGAGTGCGTGTATGAGTGCGTGTATGAGTGCGTGTATGAGTGCGTGTATGAGTGCGTGTGT